>NC_083768.1:11484180-11559180 GCF_963514075.1 Conger conger
ACACACGCACACACACACATGCGTGCGTACACACACACACACACACACAGAGGCGCACACGCACACACGCGCACACACACATACTCAGGCGCGCGCGCGCACGCGCACACACACACACACACACACACACACACACATCCCCCGCCCCCAATACTGGGCGCTCTCTGTAACCATGGCGATGACGCTGAGGGACACCCTTAATTAAAGGGCACGGAGTCTGCCAGGTAAACGGCCCAGCATGCACCACTCCCCTGGACACTGACAGAGAGGCGTGGGTTTGAGTTCTCACAGACCCCCCGCACCCCCCCACAGACCCCACATCGACAAGGAGAGGGGGGGGACACTCACCCCATGATGAGGCTGCTGATGTAGTCATTCCCATCTATGTGTCCGAACTGGAAGTCCCTGTGAGAACACACACACGCACGCACACACACACACACACACATACAGGTTTCTACCACTCATCAAAGGACAAGACTGTCTTCACAGACATAGATTGAGTTTAGACCTGGACCAAATTGAGTTTGTATGGAGAATCTCCCTCCATTCAAAATTGAATTAAGTCTAGGACTGGGCTTAATCTGTGTCTGTGAAACTGACCCTTAAAGGTCCACACAAATACAACGATAATACAAGAAAAATTGTCAGGGATGCATTTATATGATAAACATGTTTCTGGCGCATTCTGGATGCTTTTTGTGGATTAACTGTCGGTCCTCACAGCACCAGACAGAACAGCGGCGTGTGCCAGGTCTCATGCTATATTTTGCTATGATTTATATTTTCTGATGTCTAACCAAAGACTGGTGCTGCGTTTTCCCCCTTGCTCTTACACTGCAACATGATGAGCTCATTTGCTTTAAATGAGGAAATGATACGCTGCGTTCTCACGTTAAGCAAACCAAAGATTACATTTGATTAGAATATGTGGAAACCAGACACCCAAGGAAGACAGCACTGCACTGTGAATTCTGTGAATTCAGACCAGCGGCAGTGTGTTAACCCTTTCAAGTGTGAGGTCACAAACATGCCATCAGAATGTTCCTCACTGAACATTCTAACGCTGATGTAACTGAGAGCAACAGGGTTCTAGAACATTGACTTGGAATTTTGGGGAAAAAAACCATTCCGAAAAAACCTCCTCTTCAAAGGGTTAGTGAGAGAGCTGTTGGCAGATACAGTCTCTGTCTCGTGCTTGTGCGCGCTCTCTCTCTCTCCCTCTCCCTCCCTTTCTCTGTCTCCCTCCCTCTCTCTCACTCTGTGTTTCTCTCCCTCTCTCTCCCTCTCTCCCTCTCTCCCTCTCTCCCTCCCTCCCTCTCTCCCTCTCTCCCTCTCTCTCTCTCACTCTTGCTCCCTCTTTCTCTCTCTCTCTCCCTCCCTCTCTCTGCAGCTCATTTGTTCATTCCCTCAGCTCCCTCACGGTGGTTAATCCGTTTTTCTTCCTTCCCCTCTTTTCTGAAAAGTGCTAGATTTCCCGAAAGATGAGGCCTGAAGAAATTTAATTTCTGTTGTTGCGGTGCATTGTGGGAAGAAGGACAGGGCCGCGGGGGGGATCCCGGAGTACCGCCGCGGCAGAACCGAGGCCGCGGGGCGCGTTACGATTGGGCGCCGCGTCGCCGTGGAGACGCCCCCCCCCGCCGCCTCGGCGCTTGTTACGGACCCCCGTTAATTACAGGGGCCACGCGGCGGACACACGTGACCTCCGCTGCCCCTCCCCGGGTGAGAACGCTCCGAGACACGCCGGGTTCCTCCTGACCCCGCTCCGCCCGGCTCCGGATCTGAGACGCCATTAAGGGCCTTTAAGAGCAGCCTCTATCTGGATACGCTTAAAGCCAATATGTTCCGCTGCTGACCCACAGCCCTGTGTGGAGGATTAGAGCCTCCGTAACCTTCAGCTGAGCAGGGCCCGGTGATTAAAGAGTGTGTGTGCGTGTGTGTGTGTCTCTATGTGTGTGCGTGTGTGTCTCTTTGTGTGTCTGCGTGTGTGTGAGAGTGTGTGTATGAGTGTGTGCGTGTGTGTGTCTCTCTCTCTCTATGTGTGTGCGTGTGTGTCTCTTTGTGCATCTCTGTGTGCGTGTGTGCGTGGGTGTGTGCATCTCTCTATCTGTGTGTGTGTGTGTGTGTGTGTGTGTGTGTCTCTCTCTATGTGTGTGCGTGTCTCTTTGTGTCTGCGTGTGTATGAGAGTGTGTGTATGAGTGTGTGAGTGTGTCTGTCTCTATATGTGCATGTGTGTGCGTTTCTGTGTGCGTGTGTGTGTGCGTGAGTGTGTGCGTCTCTCTATCTGTGTGTGTGCGTGGGTGTGTGCGTCTCTCTATCTGCGTGTGTGTGTGGGTGTGTGCGTCTCTCTATCTGTGTGTGCGTGAGTGTGTGTGTCTCTCTATCTGTGTGTGCGTGAGTGTGTCTCTCTATCTGTGTGTGTGCGTGAGTGAGTGTGAGTGTCTCTCTATCTGTGTATGTGCGTGAGTGTGTGTGTCTCTCTATCTGTGTGTGTGTGCGTGTGCGTGAACACGCACCACCCACCTCCTATTGGAAATATACATTCAAACCGCAGTTCTTCTGCGTGTGCAAACCACCATTTATTAAAAAAGCGGGTGAACCCGGGGAGTTACACAATAAATAATATTGATACATTTCTCATGAAGAGCAGGGCACACGTTATTCTAGGTAATACACGACCCATGCAGATGGGTCAATATTTCTGAGATAGCCACACCGTTCCCTGAGAAATCGATAGAAACCTTCCTTCACGGTAGAGTATCTAAGATTACATTAATTAAGGTGATCTGTGTATTTCTGTGTTTGGCCATCCTTTCCCTCAACAAATAACACCCTTTCACCCACAGTAAGGTTTTTTAATACTTGGTTCTTTCACATTTTATTCGCCTGTAGGGCAGTGCCAGGACCAATCACAACTTACCTGCTGTAATGGCCTCTGTACTCGGTGGATAGCCTATGAATCAGGGTCTTGTACCTGAAGGAGGAAAGGTGGAGTTTAAGGTGGAGTTTAAGGGGGGAAACAACTTATATTAGCATCGCCTGTGCCCGTGCTGCCACCATCAGCAATCATGTGCCTGTACGCAGGTTTTCATTCCAATCGCTACACAACAATTCACCAATTAACCCACCGCAAACTAATCAGTGAAATCAGCAGGCGAAGTGATCGGTCTGAATATAAAAACCTCTACTCTAGGCCCTCCAAGGCACCACTGATCTCTGCAATTACCGAGAGCAGGGTAGCCCGATCTGATCTGAGCGGGGCCGGATTTCTCCAGGTCTTCCGCCGAGAACAACCGCACCTGATGCTACTAATGAACTGACCGTGGCCTCGAATCCAGACGTGGGTAAGTGGGATCGGGCGTCTCAGCGCCGGGCTGGAACGAAAGCCGGGGATAAGGCCGGAGCCCCCTGGAGAGCGCCTGTGAGCACACTGCAGCTGTAAGCCGCTGCTAAGACGCATTGTTTTTTCTGGAACTACCGTTCCCATGAAAACAGCTGCGCTCTCATCTCGCGCAGGGTTACCACCTGTCACAGCTTGCGTCTCACGTCTTCCCCCGCGCGCGTCTCGGGGTGCTACAGGTGTGCGAGTGCACAAGGGCTGGGTTAATTCTGATTTACTTAAGTAACATTTTTATGTCATGTCTTTCTATGTCTCATGTGAAGCGCTTCGTGTATGAAAACGTGCTGTGTAAATGAACTCGACTCGACTCGACATCTAGAGGAGCTACAGGTGGTTTCTGTGTACGAAAGCAGTCTGGGAATCGAGTGGTGAATTCAAGCGTATACCTGGCGCCTTCTTCTGTCGGATTCTTCTCGTCCACCACTGCGATGGCCACCAGCTTCCCTGTGACGAGGGAGGACAGTACAGCCCACTCTGTTACAATCGGCGGCCTGTGACAGTCGCAGCTTCACACAACACCGTGTTTGTACTGTGGTCTCCCCTTAATTTCACACAGACATCAGGGAGGCGAAATAGAACCGATTTCCCGCTGCAATGAGCCGGTCCTCCACGGCAGCCACAGTCCGCCCTCTAGTGGCGGACGTGCGGAAGTGCGGAACAACGGCGCAGAGGGCTGACACGGCTCAGGCAGTAAGAGCGGTCGTCTGGCAGTCGGAGGGTTGCCGGTTCGATCCCTCGCCCGGGCTGTGTCGAAGTGTCCCTGAGCGAGACACCTAACCCCCAAATGCTCCTGACGAGCTGGTTGGCGCCTTGCATGGCAGCCAATCGCCGTCGGTGTGTGAGTGTGTGTATGAATGGGTGAATGAGAAGCATCTATTGTACAGCGCTTTGGATAAAGGTGCTAAAAAAAGAAAGAAAAAGAGGCGTCAGTAGCATCTCCACTCCAGAGGGGCAGCGCCACACCTCTCGTATGAGAAAGGCGCAGTCGTCTGTGAGACCCCCCCATGTGAAGACCCCTCAGCCTTTACTCAGGTCCCCTTTCCCTGAAGGGACAAAATAAGCTGCGGTTTATGTGAACTGCCCTGCGACAGCACTTTTATTTCCCCCGTCCAAGAACTGAAAAGGAGATAAGCTATCTTTGAAATAATCAGTTAGAGTTAAAATTGAAAGGCAACCATTTTACTACAAACTTCAAAAGCAATTTTAGACTGTCAAAACTCTCATAATCTCATTCGGTGTGTGAAGATCGTCGGGATACGGGTTGTTGAAGGGTCAGGACAGCGCTGCCCTCTAAAACCAACCAGCCCACCAATCAGCCGCTCTCCCCAAAAACCAGCCCACCAATCAGCTGCCGTCCAAAACCAACCAGCTCACCAATCAGCCGCTCTCCAAAAATGAGTCCACCAATCAGCCGCCCTCCAAAAATAAGTCCACCAATCAGCCGCCCTCCAAAAATGAGTCCACCAATCAGCCGCCCTCCAAAAACCAGCCCACCAATCAGCCGCTCCCCAAAAACGGGCCAACCAATCAGCTGCCCTCCAAAAACGGGCCAACCAATCAGCTGCCCTCCAAAAACAAGCACTCCAATCAGCCGCTCTCCCCAAAAACCAGCCCAACAAATCAGCCGCTCTCCTCAAAAACCAGCCCACCAATCAGGGTTTCATCATGTATCCAGGAAGTCCCACGGTACGGGATGAGGAAACGGGCGCTCCGCTCCACTGAGAAAACAGGTCTGGAGGAGCTCCTCTGAAAGCCTCCAGCTTACAGAGCAGGGCAGGAGGAACAGGAGGCGCAGGAGTAGGTGGGAGTCAGGCGCGTAATTAATGGGGTCACCCTCCACAGCCCCTGGTAATATCCCCTGATTTAAGAGGAGGGGAATGTTCCGGAATGTTCCGCTGCCCTCCGGCAGGGAGGTGGGAGAGGTCTGAGCTGAGACAGGTGGCCCGTGGGCTCCACTGATAAATCCAACACTGAACTATTTGAACAAGCTGTCATACGGGGTGGGGGGGGGGGGGGTAGTCTAGCAATAAAGAAATAAAAAAAAGTTCCAACTAAACGCTTTCAGAGTTAATTACAGCTCCTCCATGCTAATATACCCTGTCCTCAGCCATCAAGGTCGCCGATAAATCAAGCGCTGAGAAAAGGGTATGAAATCATACCATAAAAGGGTGGGTTAACGTGGACCTGGAGCCAGAGACGGCCGTGCTGATAACACAGGGGACGTGGCTCAAAGCATTAGTGCTCAAGAGCACATGCTTCAGGTAAGACCCAATTCACTCTTTAACAGTGATGATCTATGGCACCCCAGGAGTTCATTCTCCTTACCCTGGGCTAGACAGCCACGGTCCTCCCCATTCCCACATTTTAACCTTTAACCCTCGGAAGGTTTTTTTCTTTTTTTTTTTTTACAGAATTCAGTCAGTCAGTGTTCTAGAATTGAACACTGCATTCAATCGGCAGTAGTGATTGTGACATCAGCATCGGAATGTTCAGGTGAGAATACTGCAATCATGCGTGTATTTGTGACCTCACTCTGGACCAGGTCATCCTGCAGTTCAGAGGGGACTGACGACTTCAGGTCTGTCAGCGAGAACAGCGACTATTTGCTAGCAACTCCCTAAAACAGGTGTGCTGCCTATATTAAGATATGCAGTTATAAATGCACAGACACCTACAACTGCTATAAATGGGGAGAGGAGGCGTGCAGCAGCTCACAGCTCTTCAATTAAGCCCGATTGATAGTCGCACGACCCTTGCAACAAAAATGAGGGTGCACACAAGGTTTTGCATTTGTACATTGCGGAGGTCTGGGATGAGGGCTCTGTTGTCTCTATGGTAACAAGATGCCAAACAGCTGATGTTTACGGCGGAGATTGGCGTAGCCTGCCCGTGACAATTAATTTCAGCGTTCCATCTGGCTGTCCAATCGACGCCGTGCGACACAGTGTGACTGTCAGCTGAAAATGCGTCGTTTTCGCCGCGCTTGTAGTGAAAACGGGTCCTGCCACAACGCATGAATTAGGCTTTACTCATTAAACATTACATTCGTGGTGGCGAGAGAGACACGTTTCTAGCATGTTCTGCACTCCACATTCCACATTCAGGTTTACCTGTCCGGTCCAACAGGTACCCCCCTCCCCCCGCCCCCCAGCCATAGCTGCAGCGCTACATTCCCTCTGCATGCGAGCCGGGTCCCTGCCCTGAGACCTGTCAGTCTACCGGAAACACGGCTGTTCTCCTGACCCACAGACCCGTTAGTCTACCAGAAACACGGCTGTTCTCCTGGCCCACAGACCCGTCAGTCTGTCAGAAACACGGCTGTTCTCCTGGCCCACAGACCCGTCAGTCTGTCAGAAACACGGCTGTTCTTCTGGCCCACAGACCCGTCAGTCCGTCAGAAACACGGCTGTTCTCCTGGCCCACAGACGTGCAGTCTGTCAGAAACACGGCTGTTCTCCTGGCCCACAGACCCGTCAGTCTACCGGAAACACGGCTGTTCTCCTGGCCCACAGACCCGTCAGTCTACCGGAAACACGGCTGTTCTCCTGGCCCACAGACCCGTTAGTCTACCAGAAACACGGCTGTTCTCCTGGCCCACAGACCCGTCAGTCTGTCAGAAACACGGCTGTTCTCCTGGCCCACAGACCCGTCAGTCTGTCAGAAACACGGCTGTTCTTCTGGCCCACAGACCCGTCAGTCTACCAGAAACACGGCTGTTCTCCTGGCCCACAGACCCGTCAGTCCGTCAGAAACACGGCTGTTCTCCTGGCCCACAGACCCGTCAGTCTACCGGAAACACGGCTGTTCTCCTGGCCCACAGACCCGTCAGTCTACCGGAAACACGGCTGTTCTCCTGGCCCACAGACCCGTCAGTCTACCGGAAATACGGCTGTTCTCCTGGCCCACAGACCCGTCAGTCTGTCAGAAACACGGCTGTTCTCCTGGCCCACAGACCCGTCAGTCTGTCAGAAACACGGCTGTTCTCCTGGCCCACAGACCCGTCAGTCTGTCAGAAACACGGCTGTTCTCCTGGCCCACAGACCCGTCAGTCTGTCAGAAACACGGCTGTTCTCCTGGCCCACAGACCTGTCAGTCTGTCAGAAACACGGCTGTTCTCCTGGCCCACAGACGTGACTGTGCAGAACCTTCCCTGCACAGGGGGACTGAAATAGATCACACACACCGGTCTGTTCCCGGGAAGCTGAGCACCTGTGGAAAACAGGCAGGCGGCCAGGAACTCAGACATTAGCCCTGAGTGGTGACCAATGCAAAGGTAACCACACAACACAGTGCAGGAGCAGTACTGTCAGGAACAATACATTTAGAAAACATTTGTGGTCAATCAGCAGTTATATAGTGGAGTTCAACATTTTTGGATTGGCAGCATACCCAATACAGGCATGTTCTATAATCCAGTCTGCCAGTAGTGCAATAATAACGATGATAATTTATCATTCATATTTTGTAGCAGCATAGTAAGAAACCCCAGATTCCTTCCTAATGAAATGGGCTCATTTGGGGGCCCTGAGACTGTGCCTGCACTGAACATGGGTGTATGGATGGGGTAGAACATTTACATGAATGGCATTTGGCAGACGCTCTTATCCAGAGCGACGTACAGTCGATTAGACTAAGCAGGAGACAATCCTCCCCTGGAGCAATGCATGTTAAGGGCCTTGCTCAAGGGCCCCACGGCTGTGCGGATCTTATTGTGGCTACATCGGGATTAGAACCACCGACCGACCTTGCATGTCCCAGTCATGTACCTTAACCACTACACTACAGGCCGCCCATTGTGTGTGTGTGTGTGTGTGTGTGTGTGTGTGTGTGTGTGTGTGTGCGTGTGTGCGCTTGTTTGTGCGTGTGTGTGTGTGTGTTTGTGTGTGGGTGCGCGTACGTGTGTGCGTGTTTGCGCTTGTTTGTGTGTGTGTGTGTGTGTGTGTGTGCGTCCGTGCGAGTGTGTGTGTGTGTGTGTGTGCGCGCGCGTCCGTGCGCGTGCGTGTGTGTGTTTCAGTGCGGTCACCTGTATCTCCGAGCTCATACAGAATGAAGCCGTCGATGTGCAAGTAGCTCAGGAAGCGCTCCTTGTTCACCCAGGACGACAGATCTCCATCCCGGTACTCTGAAAGGACAACACACACGTACAGATAAAAGCACAGTTCAGTATCTCCCCCAAAAATTACTGACCCTCGAGAAACCCATCTCCGCCCAAAAACTGACCCTCCAATATCCCATCTGCCCCCAAAAACTGACCCTCCAGAATCCCATCTCCGCCCAAAAACTGACCCTCCAATATCCCATCTACACCCAAGAACTGACCCTCCAATATCCCATCTACACCCAAAAACTGACCCACCAATATCCCATCTCCCCCCAAAAACTGACCCTCCAATATCCCATCTACACCCAAAAACTGACCCTCCAATATCCCATCTACACCCAAAAACTGACCCTCCAATATCCCATCTCACCCCAAAAAGTGATCCTCCAATATCCCATCTCCCCTGAAAAACTGACCCTCCAATATCCCATCTACACCCAAAAACTGACCCTCCAATATCCCATCTACACCCAAAAACTGACCCTCCAATATCCCATCTCCCCCCAAAAACTGATCCTCAAGTACCCCATCTCATTGCACTTCTGCCACAGGATTGGCTGATTAGATAATCGCATGAATAAGTAGGTGTTATAAAGTAAGAATGTTCCTAATAAAGTGCTCAGTGAATGTATGTTACACAGGCTGAACAGCATATTTACTGCTCCATATAACCTTCACAAAACAGGTTTAACGGATCACAACGTTTTTTTTTGTGAATTAAATATTCCCAGCCGACATGGGGTTTTGTGTATGACAATAACACACTGAAAAGCGGTCTCCCATTGATCTTTATTGCCCACATAAGACATTTTTCTGCATATCTTACGCGTGTGGCCTCACGCATGATGGCTGGGGGCACAATTCGTTACGGGGGCCGCCTCCAGCTCTGATTGTGATCCAGTATGTCATTAGTGCACAAGACGTGTCAGTGCAAAGCCTGGCCAAACCAGTTCCACACCATGCCTGTGTCCGTACGGGGGCGGGGATCCTAGCCCAGACCAGTTCCACACCATGTCTGTGTCCGTACGGGGCGGCCTGTAGCGTAGTGGTTAAGGTACATGACTGGGACTGGGACACGCAAGGCCTGTGGTTTGATCCCCGGTGTAGCCACAATAAGATCCGCACAGCCGTTGGGCCCTTGAGCAAGGCCCTTAACCCTGCATTGCTCCAGGGGAGGATTGTCTCCTGCTTAGTCTAATCAACTGTACGTCGCTCTGGATAAGAGCGTCTGCCAAAATGCCATTAACGTAATGTACGGAGAAGGGGAATTTTACACCACACCATGACTGTGTCCATATAGAGAGGGGAAATTCCATACCAGACCAGTTATACACCACGACTGTGTCCATATGGAGAAGGGGAATTCTACACCGTTACGAAACCCAACGAACGTTCCACATTTTCGGCTGTCAATCTCGAATCACGGCGACTCATCAAAACGTATTTATTCAACAGCGAGTCCACGGCAACACGCCTCACTTCAAACGGCCGCGATTCGTCGAAAAAACTTTTCGCCGACGCTTCCCGACGCTCCGATTCCGCCGCATTTTCCACGAACCGCGGCCTCCTCAAAACTCACAATATCGCCGGTGAACTGGAGAGAATGCAAATGGGCTATTCAAATGCGGAGACGGAGCGCGGCGTAGTTGCACTAAAGTGACCGCAGGCTGAATCATCGCCAGCGCCCGGCTCCCGACGGGGGACGGGGCTCAGAGCCTCCCTCCGGTTATCGCCCAATTAGGCGTGCCGCTCGTTTGGCCCGGCAGCCAGCTGTGTGAGTCCGCAGACTACGGCAGAGTCACGCTCCCCTTCTCTTTAAAACTCAGGCAGAGGCAATATTCATTACCGGAATCCCGCACTCCCCCCCCCCTCACTGACCTCAGCCCGGGGGCAAACGGACGGACGGGAAGAACAGCTAAGAAACTGGGGCTCGTGACCAGGAGGTTGTGGGTTCGAGTCCCAGGTGGTTCCGGGATTGGACCTTTCCCGACGCGCTTCAATAAATAATCATACAAAAATATGAGAAGTGAAAGCCACCCTGGATCAGGGGATGTTTATAATAATCATAATTATCAGCCCGGTAACTGAATTATCTACTTCATAAGGTCCGGTTTTCCGACTCACACCAAACATTATGGCTTGTGGGTTTTAAGTATACAGTTCTACAACATTATTGACCGAACAGAGGGGAGGGGGGGTAGAGAAAGAGAGAGAGGCAGCGTGAATGAGACGGGGAGAGAGAGGCAGAGTGAATGAGAGAGAGAGAGAGAGAGAGAGAGAGAGGGAGGGAGGCCACCTGACTCTCTCAGACACAGGTAGTGTGTTTCTCTTCCTCTGTGGTTTCAGACAGACAGTCAGGCTCCAGGGAAGAGGCTGGTGTAAAAGCGCTCCCAGCATTCCTGCAGATATTCAAATGTGACCTCTGCAGCACCTGGCTAATCGCTCGCTCTCTCTCTGCGCTTGCTCACCCGGACCGGTGCGGACGGATGAGGCGTTCCCCGGACCAGTCCAGTTCCGCCCGGACCCGTAAGTACTCAGGGGGGGGCGGGGTTTGGGTTTGGGTTTTGGTTTAGAGTTGGCGTGTGAGCGGAATGTGTAGAAAATGCCGGTTCAGCGTGCGTACACAGGAGGAAAACTGTGCCTCGGCTTCATTTTCACTGTTCTAAACTCGGTTACTCTGACACCAGAGCAGTGGCCTGGCACCACAAGGCGAAAGTGTGTGTGTGTGTGCGCGTTCGAGTGTGCGTGCGTGTGTGTGTGTGTGTGTGTGTGTGTGGACACAGTGCAACACGTGGATTCGGACGAAAGCTGATCCACAAAGGTACTCTTTCAGTTCCCACGCACTGACCTGCACGAGGAACGCATTTGCAACGCCGTACGCATCACCCGGTATCGAGTTAAAATCATATAAAATGGTGTCCGTTTATTTCCTGGGCCTTGTTTTTATCCGTTAGGACGGCGGACTCCAATCAAAGTCCCGTGGGTGCCCGTGTCCTCGCTACCTGTGAGCAGATTACCGTATTTAAACAATGAGTCAAGACCGCCCGCTTCTCCCATCGAACTCGACGAGCCAGTTTGGCGAGAAGAGAAACTCCGCACTCTGCGAGAATCCCGATACGCATCTGTCCCAGGATTAATGGCGTGCGTATTTTCAGTAATATCACAGCGCGCTCTTTGCTGTGAAATGACATTGCGTAGCTCCAAAGCGGGGTGGAAAAATCTGCTGAGTTTAACTGTACAAAGGAACTGCTCTCAGGGTGTGGTGTACGTCAAAATAAACGCAAACACAAAAGGGTGTCATTAATACGGCGATATAAAACCGGCAGTGCATTTACAGCAGTGTAATGCAGCTGTCATGAGGCTTAAATACAAATACAGCGACTCCCCAGCTATGAACAGCTTGGGAGCTTGCACTGAACTCTGAAATGTCATAACTTTTAAAGTTAAGTCAATATGCACAAATCTTAATTGAATCCTTTATTGCAGCGCCTCTATGGGCACTGTGGGTTAGGTGGAAGCCAGAATGAGTCTGTGGTCCAATAGGTTATTTAATGCATCTTTCATTCAGATCCCAATGTTAAAAAGTGGAAGAACCAGTGCTTTTGAATTGGAACGGTTACTTCCAGTCATTCAAAGATCAAGGATCTTATTTTGGCTACATAGGTTAATATTCTAGCCTGAATCAGGATCTCATTAGAAGATGATTTTTTTTTGCTACTTTTGCCACTCGGATGACAGCCCACATCCCCTTTTCAGTGACTCGCTATCTCTGAACTTGCTGCTGCCCGTCAGTATATCCGACTCTGCTGACTCTCTGACATTGCATTATTTATCAGCCGGGATAAGGCATCTGCTGCTCGTCTAGTGTTCCTAGCAGACCTACACCTCTCCCCGATATCCCAGGCTTGTGGATTCGGCTCCGAGTTTAACGTGATGCTCCGATATCGGAGACGGGGCGAGACGGAATCAGCCGCACGCCTTACACCCACATGGTATTTCCTGTATGTAAATGACAACGTTTAGCTCAAAAAAACTATCCCCTCCCGTGCTCTGAAAATATGACAACAGTGCCACGTAAATAGCCCACAGGGTGATGCACAGAGAAACTGGGAGCGGTTGACCCAGAGAATGCAGACAAAGTTGGACTGCGAGTTCAAAGCGGCAGCTGGTTTTTTTCGCCGTGTCATAATGACTGGCCTGGTCTGAAGGCAGATGACTGAAAGCATCCATCAATGTGTCACATCTCAGGGCTATCGCTGCAGGACGTGTTCAGGCACATCACTGCTCCTTCGGTTCACACTGCCCCGAGCAGGACACAGGCAGGAAGAAACAAAAAATAAGTCTTAAAAAAAAAAATATATATATATATATATATTTTAATCTTATATTTAGACTTGGTTATCGTAGTCTAAAGTTATCTTAGTCCTGGAGTTTTGTATGGAAAATCTCCATTAAAAATGAGATTTAGTCCAGGACCAGGCCTGATTTGTGAAACTGGCCCATTTATCACTTCTTCACCAAATAAGACAATACGGTGAGACCGCTTTACGTTGCGAGTGGAGTACGACCCTTATTTAAAATAAGATTACGGGCAAATTTCAGACGCAGATCAAGCTTAGTCCTTGACTAAATTTAATTTCGAATGGAGATTCTCAATAAAAAACTAAATTTTGTCCAAGTCTGAGCTTAATCTGTGTCTGTGAAACCTGCCTCAGAAGTGTAATGGCAGACTTTCTTCGCAGTGAAAGTATAGCAGCCTTCATGTTGCATGCAAATGGCTCAGCTCTTTGCCGACGGAAAATATTTCTCCCATCACAGGAGAATACTCCAGATATGAAAATGCAAAGTAAATAAGCGCAACACTGAGGAAAAATACATATTTTCTTATCAACATTTTTCATCTGAAGGCTGCAGCACAATATGCTGAGCACACAATATATGGGAGAGAGAACTTTCTGAAGTGTTTCAGTTATTAAAAAACTTTTTTTCCTTCAACAGCTAGACTCAAAGGCCGAGCAAGATCCGCAACACTGCAGCCCATCCCGGAGTCATTACGAACATCAGCTCATCGGAGCCAATCAGAAAGTGGGACGGAGAATCTGCTGCAGCCCGTTCCGGGCGGCGTTCCCGGCGGCGTTCCGGGCGGCGTTCCCGGCGGCGTTCCCGGCGGCATTCCCGGCGGCGTTCCCGGCGGCATTCCCGGCGGCGTTCCCGGCGGCGTTCCCGGCGGGATGGAGGCTCCGGACACGCTGTGTATCCAGGTCCTGGTGGACGCTCCGGACGCGGGGGTGTTTGTGGTGCGGGTGCAGTGCAGCGACGCGGTGCTGCTGGGCTTCTGGAAGAAGAAGGCCTTCTTCTGCAACGGGCAGGTGCAGCAGACGGACACGCGCGTGCGGGAGGACGGGACGGGCCTGGCCTTCGTGCTGCACGCCCTGCACCGCTCCCAGCGCCTCTCGAACTCGCACTACTGGACGCCCTTCGTGGTGGGCCTGTGTCTGGACGCCCTGCTGTTCCGATACCGCCTGCCGCCCAACCTGCACTGGAACGGAGACATCCAGCACTTCATGAAGGAGAACGCCCTGGTGCTGATTCGCTGAGGGCGTCAGCTCGCCTGCGCCAATCGCAGGGCAGGATACAGTACAGCCAGTCAGAGGCAAGATACAGCCAGCTCCAGCACATCCACACAGATGATCCACACAGATGGGAAGTAAGCGCATCTGTGCTCAGAGGGGGTGTGGCCAGTGCTGACACCCTGAGGCCTGGGATGATTAGCTGAGAGGGCTCAATCGGAGGGCAGGACACAGCCTGCTCCAACAAATCCACACCAATCCAGGCCATCTGCACTCCGAGATGATACAGTGAGGGGGCGTGGCCTGTGCTGATAAGCTGAGGGGGAGTGGTCTGTGCTGACACTGAGGGGGTGTGGTCTGTGCTGACACGCCGGGGGGGAGTGGTCTGTGCTGACACGCTGAGGGGGCGTGGTCTGTGCCGAAACGCTGTGGAGGTGCGGTCTGCCACTAAGGGGAGCAGACTGCCAGTGAAAGCCCTTCATTTCTTCCCAAGCAGATCCTGTTCCTGGAGAGGGCCAGAGCAGATCAGTGTTCCTGGAGGGGTTTGGGAGAAATGCCACCTCAGGCTCCAGTTGTTTGAAGCTCAGAGAGGCTGGATATAGGAAGGCCCTAATCCGTAAGACTGGAGCTTACGGGACAGCTGCGGGAGACAGGGAGCTTTGGCTCACACGCACTACCTGCTGGGTAGAGCCTCATTATGGGGGCGGTGGAGTGGCAGGAGGCACGGTTTGACCAGCTCAAGCTATGTTTTGAAACAGCTGGCAGCTGGTACAGCTGGATTTTACACCAGGGGGGGTAGAGCCTCATTATATTACAGTGGAGGGGCAGATTATGTGCCGCAGGTTCTCATAAGGAATACTGACCGCAACCATGGAAACTGGAGCTGGAAACCCTGACAGGATGATGTGTGATTGGTGGCAGGGAAGGGCGGGGTTGTGTGCGATTGGCGGTAGAGAAGGGCTTGCCTTTGTGTGATTGGCAGTAGAGAAGGGCTGGCCTTTGTGTGATTGGCAGTAGAGAAGGGCTGGCCTTTGTGTGATTGGCAGTAGAGAAAGGCGGGGTTACGTGTGATTGACAGTAGAGAAGGCCGGTGGTGAACACTCCAGGTCGACACTCCGGCAACCCGCAGCTACATGAGCAGTGTGACATTCCAACAACACAAAATGGAGGACAAAATGCCAGTCAGGCAAGAATCAGGCAAGAATCAGGCAAGAATCAGGGAGGAATCAGGGAGTAATCAGGCAAGAATCAGGCAAGAATCAGGCAGACCTGACCTCTCACGACCTGACCGAGCACATCGCAGCCCAGGGACAGGACTACGAATACAACCGAATTACAGGCAAACGAAGTTTACAAACAGAGACACAAAATAACTTTATCAGGAAAGCTTGCCCGGGACCGCCGCCGTATCCCACAATGCCTCAGGATACGGACACTCTGACCAGCGGGGCCGGGGGGCGCAGACGGCACCGACAGCAGCCAGAGAGACGCTGAAACTAACCGCGTCCGTTTCGGAACGGGCCTCCCGCCGAAGGCACTCGGATCACCCGGCTGGTAAACACCCCCTCACACATCCCCGTCTCCCGGGCTGAGGAAATGTCGCTGTGACAGCGCGACAGAAGACCTCACCGAGCCGAAAACCACCCACCCGACCGCCCGCCAAGCCGCGCTCTGATGAAATGCGGCAATAAATCCGGAGAAGGAGGCGGCAGATGCAACAGAAGGCCTCTCAGCGGTTTGCAGAAAAAGCGAACCTCTTAAATCTCCTTTACTATGTGAAGAAGACTTACGGGGGGGGGAAAAAAAAGTATCAAGTATTTTGAGTATGTGTACAACTAATGGTGGTGGGGGGACAACAGTATTGTAAAAATGTATATACTCACAAAAGTGCATTTTATATCTGCTTCATATGAGTCTACAATTTGCATGAAAATGTCAATGAAACTGATTGTACAGTGTATAAAAATATAAAGAATAAAATTGAACGAAACAGACGAACCGTGTCGTTCAGAGAGTACGGACCCCGCAGAGGAGCCTCGGCAGCACGTTTCTAAAAATTAATCTTTAGAAAAACAAAGGCGGAGCAGCTGCTATTCGGCGGCGTAGACAAACATTTAGACACCAGAGCAAACGAACGTGAGCGGAGCGGGGGGGGCGAAAGGAGTCACGCAGGCGACGGGGACGAATGTTTGCTTTGATCGTTCGTCACACAGACATTCGGCGCCGGCCCGACTCACCGTCGTACAGGAAGTAGCCTCCGTCTTTGAACACGGCGACCGTGGGGATCTCCTGCAGAACCACGTCCTGAGAACAGAGAGAGAGAATGCGTTTCTGCTGGGGCGTGGGATCGTGTCTTCAGGTTTAAAGGGCTGCAGTGAGACACAGAGGTCAGACTCCTCTCTGTAAGCCAGGTTTAGCACGGGTTTAACACATAGCTCAGACTCCTCTCTGTAAGCCAGGTTTAGCACGCGTTTAACACATACTTCAGACTCCTCTCTGTAAGCCAGGTTTAGCGCAGGTTTAAAGGGATGCAGAGAGACACAGAGGTCAGACTCCTCTCTGTAAGCCAGGTTTAGCGCAGGTTTAAAGGGATGCAGAGAGACACAGAGGTCAGACTCCTCTCTGTAAGCCAGGTTTAGCACGGGTTTAACACATAGCTCAGACTCCTCTCTGTAAGCCAGGTTTAGCACGCGTTTAACACATAGCTCAGACTCCTCTCTGTAAGCCAGGTTTAGCACGCGTTTAACACATAGCTCAGACTCCTCTCTGTAAGCCAGGTTTAGCACAGGTTTAAAGGGCTACAGGTTTAAAGAGCTGTGGACACCGAGGTCAGACTCCTCTCTAAGCAAGGTTTAGCGTGGGTTTAAAGGGCTGCGGGTTTAAAGGGCTGCAGGTTTAAAGGGCTGCGGGTTTAAAGGGCTGCAGTTAGACACAGAGGTCAGACTCCTCTCTGTAAGCCAGGTTTAGCGCGGGTTTAAAGGGCTGCAGGTTTAAAGAGCTGCAGAGAGACACAGTGGTCAGACTCCTCTCTAAGGGAGGTTTAGCACAGGTTTAAAGGGCTGCAGAGAGACACAGTGGTCAGACTCCTCTCTAAGGGAGGTTTAGCACAGGTTTAAAGGGCTGCAGAGAGACACAGAGGTCAGACTTCTCTCTGTAAGCCAGGTTTAGCACGGGTTTAAAGGGATGCAGAGAGACACAGAGGTCAGACTCCTCTCTGTAAACCAGGTTTAGCGCGGGTTTAACACATAGCGCAGACTCCTCTCTGTAAGCCAGGTTTAGCACAGGTTTAAAGGGCTGCAGTTAGACACAGAGGTCAGACTCCTCTCTAAGGGAGGTTTAGCGGGGTTGTAGCCGAGGCCTGGCACGTGGCCAGGAGGAAGCCACCTTACCTGAAACGCCCGGGCAAATAGCCCGCTGTGCAAACGGACAATGTGTGCCCAACGGCAGTCGCCATGGACACAGCAAACAAAAACGATCATAATCATTTTTCCGCTCATTCATCGAACATTAAAAATCCCCGTAAGCAGTAGGAGGGCACTTATCTCAACTCATCGAACAGCGACAATTTAGACCCAGAAGTTCCACAGAAAGCAGACATGGGTCAAATACAAAATGGTTTGAGATTCAAATAGTTTCCTGTGCTCAACTGATCTGATCTGATGCTAGCGAGCCAGCCAAGGGGACCGGAAGGCAGGGATCGCACTCCTGGAGCGTATTTCAGACAAGCTCAGGGAAGCGTAGAAACGTATTTGAATCCAGAACAATAACGCGTCTGTCCCAGGCCTGTGTGAAAGGTGAGAGACGCAGAAGCGGTGAAGACGAGGCGCGCGCCTGATGTAGATAGCGCATAGCGCGGCCCACTAACCACCGGTGTGCCTCGCATAACTTCCGTCAAACGTCACGCGGTCTTTCAGGAACTGGGCCGTTGTGTACACAGACGCGCCGTGTTTTCAAAAAACATTCGGCAGATACGCTTTCGCTCCGGACAGGGGTGTAAGCCGAGCCCTGAGGACGCATCCCTAGCCGAACGCCGCCCACCCCAACCCAGCCAGCCCAAAATGGCGGCCGTGGAGGTGGAATTATACCCCCCGTCTTCCTCCGCATCAGCAGAGAGGAGAAGAAGAAAGGGGTCCTCCAGGAGTGCACTCTCTTAATAACCGGCTCACCGGTATCGGGTGCCATATGACATTACATTTATTAGTCTGTTACCCAGCAGAACAATGAAATGGGAAATTCAAATTAAATTGGAACTTCTAATACGCATGGTGCCCGGCTACCTGCGTTTGATGGAGTCGGGGCACATTAAAAAGGAAAGCGGAGACGTACTTGGCAGGCCGCAAAATAAAGTTTTACGTCTCCGGGGTTTCGCCGGAGAACTAGTGTTATGAGGTGGATCTCATTCCATGCCGAAATTATTAAACACGCGCAGGGTGGCTCAATGAATTACAATTACTCTGCGTCCCACGAGAAACCTGTTTACCAACGACAGCCCGGCAAATAATCCTGAAATAAAAGGTGTGATATATGTCAGCACTCGCGCAACGGGGAATTTCAAGCTTGCTTGATAAACTCACTTGCATCATGGGAGCGATACAACAAAAGTTGCAGATGGATCTTAACACTCAGTAAAGCTTACGCGCCCAATGTGACCCAACATCAGCCGTTCGCCCCCCGTTAATTAGCTCACGCGAATGAATCATTTAAAAATAAATACATATACAAGCATTGGGAGATCGAGATGGAGGTACACTAGTGAAATTAATTATTTAGGAGGTTCTGGAGGTTCCTCGTAGCACATTTTATTAAAAATGGGTCGGTGAGTAAAAGAGCAACTGCAGCAATGTCAAGCCTTTGTTGTGAAAAGGCTGCTTTAGAAAGAGACAGTGCCCCAGTCTGGGATGAAGCGGAGAGATCTGACTGGATCTGACTCAAACCCTGCTGAGCAGTCCACAGCTGCCTGGCCCACAGAAAAAGCCTGGATTTCACATTCCACCCCCCCCCTCTCCCCCCGCAGAACCGCTACCCTCCCTCCCTCCCTCCCTCACACAGACAGTAACAGGACCAGGCCAGGTTCCGGGACACCACAGCAGATCCCGTTCAGGTGGGACGACCCCTGAATATTAAACCCCCTAATCTCCCGTGTGCAGGTGCCCTGTGGCCCCTCTACACGGCCTGCGAGCCGGGCAGCTGCTGCTCCAGGGGCACTGGACCGGACAGGGGAGCCACCCAAACTCTGAGTCCTGCACTGGACACACACACACACACTCACCGAGCACCTTATTAGGTATTTATTAGACTTATTTATTAGACTATCCACTCAGTTATGATGCGTTGTGTGTTCAGCGATGCTCTTCTGCATACCACTGTTCTGACTGTTGTGTTTGAAAATCCCAGGACATCAGCAGTTTCTGAGATGCTCAAACCACCCTGTCTGCCACCAACAATCATTCCAGGGTCAAAGTCACTCAGACCCCCATTCTGTTAACATTAACTGAAGCTCCTGACCCATATTTACATGATTGTATGCATTGCACTGCTGCTACACAATTGGCCGATTAGATTATTACACCTACTTATTCATGTGATAAACAATGTTCCTAATAAAGTGCTAGGTGAGTGTATATCGATGGCGTCTGTGAGAACGGGGACAGTGACACACGTGTCTTTTTTGGATCTGTAATCCAGCCCATTCAACTCAAAAACAATGCACGTGAGGTTAAGGCAGGGGCAGCCAGCTTTCATTAGCAGGCATTCACATCCACACCCTGTGAAGCACGTAGGGAGCGCCAGAGCATCCCTGTCCAAATACTTCCGGCCAGCACTGAACGCCTGGCGCGTTTTTACACATGAAAGGGCGATCACTTCCAACCGCACGCGACTTCCACCTCGGTTTTGTCTTGGAAACCCGTCGTTAAGATCTGCCGCCACGCGGAGAAACACGCGCCCCGCCGGATCCAGCCGCGTTCAGAAACACGGCGGGATGACTATCTTAACGAAGCCTTCGTGAACAAAGCTCTCAGCCCTCGTCGCCACGGTGAAACGCAGCGCTTCGCTTTAATTGGTCCCCGCGTTCACCCACCCCCCCACCCCCCCCGCCACTTCTCCCCGCTACCCCAAACTACAAACCGCTTAACCGGAAAACCGCGAGTCGCCCAAATCCTGCTCTCCACAGAAAGATGAAAGGGAGGGCACGGGAAGGGGAAGCGAAGAGGATCCAGATGAGAGGGGAGAGGCGTTATCTCGGCGGGAGGGGAGAGATGCGGGACACAGACTCAGACTCACCTTGGGCAGGACGTCCTCGGAGGAGAAGAAGAAGTAGGTGTACACGATCAGCTCGGAGGCCACTTCGATGTACTTCTCCTGCAGCGACGGTAAGAACAGAGCCGTCTCAGAGCCAGGACGCCATGCCCCGAGCAGACACCATCAGCCCCAGGGGAACGCCACTTTTTTAGACAAACGCCTCATTATTTACCTTATAATACAGGCCCACCTTCTGAGGGGAGATCGGGAGTCGCGTAAGTTGCAACACACAGGTAGAGAGCTCATAAATTTGCAAGCTCAACAATAACGGGATCCTGGCATGGTTGAGGTGATCACAAATGTGCGGTCAGAATGTTCCGAACTGAACGTTCTAATGCTGATGTCACAATCACTACTGGTGACTGAAAGCGCCGGAGTGTCTACAATTCAGAAAAACATTCCAAAGGGTTTACGGCACTTCGCAATTTATGTCAACAGGGCTTGAGATGACCGAGAGTTGCATCACTCCAGAACTCCAGACACTAGCAGTCTCTATGACATCACAAACTGCCTATGTGCTGATTCAGTAAGTGATTTTACCCAGGTGTTTCTGTTTGAGGTTCATGACCTGCATGACGGACAGGCCTTACATGGATCATTCATACACAGTAGGCCCAGGCGGAGGGGACACTGATCTGATACGTACCTTAAGGGGCGACTCCCCACCGATGTAGACGAAGAGCACGCTGTGATGGTCCACAACGTGCTCAAACATCTGCTGACTGGGAAGAGTACGCACCACGGGCCTGGAGAACACACACACACACACGTGCACACACACACACATGCACGCATGCACGCCCACACACACACACACACACACACACACACACAAAATTATTTATTTAGGTCAACATTGATAGCATACATTACAAATATATTTCAGTTGCTGTCTGATGTCCTTTACTTGAGCAGCATAAAGCATAGCAGCAGGGATACAGCAATTCAGGAAGCGACTGCCTACAACAGGAAACTGAGCAATATTCTGCCAGTCACTTTGCTTTCCATTTATCTAGCCCCATTCTCACACACACACACACACACACACAGTCAGGGCAATTTGACCTGATGTTCTCTTATGGGAGCAATCTGGAGAGATATTCCTCAAAGGCTAAAAGCTGCAGTTTGACAGTTAACACTGGGCTGAAAGGTGGTCAGACAGCGCAGCCGCTAAATTTTACTGGTATGTGGCGCCACCTAGTGGCCACCAAGAAAGCCAGCCACAAAAACAGTACTCTGACCAGCCAGTTTAGTGACAAATGAAAAAGCAGCCTGGTTCTTTCTTCTCCTTTTCATTTCTTCTTGATAGGGGGACTAATCTGTTTTTCTTTCATTCTACAAGTAATTTCAATGATTATCGCATAAGTTACATCATGAATGTATTTACTAGTGCAGAGAGTGAACCAGTAGCCCTCTGAAAGGATTGTAGATGACATTACATTTGATTATCTTCTCTAGAACACATGTAAACACAGTTACCCTTTGTAATTAAACAAGTTATTAATGAATTACAAGTTAAATATTAGCATCTGAAAAATATCAACAAATAAACAAATATTAAAATATCAAGGCTCCCTAGTTCTCCCTAGCTCCACTTCGGAAACTGTCGCAGAATGTCTAACCAACAATCTCTCTTCTCTCTTTCTGAAGGCTTGTTAAGCGATATTAAAAACAGAAAGTGAAGGCATTGATAGACTCAGTGCGCAGTGAGACCGCTGATGAGGCACTATGAGAGTGGCAGAGGACAGCAGATGATGCAGGAACAGAGCAGACTGCCTGATGCCCCAGCTTCAGCCACATCGATTAATCAATGAGCTGCAATAACTCTGAGCCTGCAGCTGATCCCCACTGCAGCACTCGCCACAGAGCTGATCCTCCCTGCAGCACCCCCCCACAGAGCTGATCCTCCCTGCAGCACCCCCCCACAGAGCTGATCCTCCCTGCAGCACCCCCCACAGAGCTGATCCTCACTGCACCCCCCCCCCCCCACAGGGCTGATCCCCACTGCAGCACCCCCCACTGAGCTGATCCTCCCTGCAGCACCCCCCACAGAGCTGATCCTCCCTGCAGCACCCCCCACAGAGCTGATCCCCACTGCAGCACCCCCCCACAGAGCTGATCCTCCCTGCAGCACCCCCCACAGGGCTGATCCCCACTGCAGCACCCCCCACAGGGCTGATCCCCACTGCAGCACTCGCCACAGAGCTGATCCTCCCTGCAGCACCCCCCCACAGAGCTGATCCTCCCTGCAGCACCCCCCCACAGAGCTGATCCTCCCTGCAGCACCCCCCACAGAGCTGATCCTCACTGCACCCCCCCCCCCCCACAGGGCTGATCCCCACTGCAGCACCCCCCACTGAGCTGATCCTCCCTGCAGCACCCCCCACAGAGCTGATCCTCCCTGCAGCACCCCCCACAGAGCTGATCCCCACTGCAGCACCCCCCCACAGAGCTGATCCTCCCTGCAGCACCCCCCACAGGGCTGATCCCCACTGCAGCACCCCCCACAGGGCTGATCCCCACTGCAGCACCCCCCACAGGGCTGATCCCCACTGCAGCACCCCCCACAGGGCTGATCCTCCCTGCAGCACCCCCCACAGAGCTGATCCCCACTGCAGCACCCCCCACAGGGCTGATCCTCCCTGCAGCACCCCCCACAGAGCTGATCCTCCCTGCAGCACCCCCACAGGGCTGATCCTCCCTGCAGGCTTCAAAAATGCCCTGTTGCCAAAAGGGGTCCTGACCAAAAAAGGCACAGGTTTCTACAGTGCTCCCATTTTAGAAGCATTTACTCCTGACGACTGATGTGAGCTAAGTGGACAAATAATTTAGGAGCACGTCTACCAATAGGGAGGCATTAGTGTGCTGCTATGTTACTGGCATGGCCTACTCTCCTCTACCCGGCAAGGCTCCAGTTCACAGTCCCATGCAAAGGCACTTTTATGACCATTGCCTCACTTCACACCACGGTCGTGTGGACTGCGAAGGTGCGATGAGATCGCTGGGATATTCAGGAACGTAAATAACGGGGGCGTGAGAGCGAACGCTGTCCGGGGCGAAGCCGAACACGTCCGGCGGGAGGACGGCGCACGGCGCGGAACGCCGCAGGGGCGAGAGGCCTTACCCCGACACCCTGTTGGCGAACTCGATGATGTCATCCTTGGTCCGGGGCCCTCGGTAGTTGTAGGCCAGCTCTCCCTTTATCCTGAGGAAGACGGTCGCCCGTGGTTACCCACGGTTACCCGCGGTTACAGAGCACAGCACAAAGCACTGGCTGGCTCACAAAGCTAGCGGGGTCACATGATCGAGTGGTTAGGGTAGGGGGTCCTTAATCCCGCGGAGCCACGGGGTCTGCTAGCTCTGGCTGTTACGGGGCACTTGAGTCACACAGAAATTGATCAAAGTACACTAAACACCACTATTATTTACTACATTTTTATGAATGTATGCTAACAGTTTGTTTGCCGTTAAGTGTTACAATGGCAAACACAATAACTAAACCCAGGACCTGAAATCAAGTTAAGTGTTGCTACAGAACAAACGGACAAAGTTAGGACTTACAGCTTTATGGTGGGGTAGCCACGGACTCCAAACTTAGATGCGACACCTGGAAGAGATTACATTTCCTTTCATTACAACACATTTCACAGTTTTTTTCCAAACTGTCGTCACTGGTTTGCTTGTAATATAAGCTGCCAAATAACTGACCTTTTGCAGTGCAGGGTTAATGCAATTCTCATGTTTTTAGTAATACCAACATTACTCGTCATGAATTAAGGACTTTTCTTCTTTACGTTTATTCACATTAGCAAAAAGCCTAATGCAAAATATCGAAACCGGCACCAAACACCAAACTATTTAGTAATCTCTGCATTTCAAGTCAATGACTCCCCAAGTTAAGGTGTGAGGTCACAAATATCATCAGAATCTTCTTAACTGAACATTCTGACGCTGACACAACAATCACTGCTGGCAATTCTAGAACACAGACTTAGAATTCTGAAGAAAAGTAAAAAAAAATGTAAAAAAATAAAACATTCCAAAAAGTGTTAAAACCTTGCGCTTGTACAAACTGTTCCATCCAAACCCCCACCTCGTCGTGTCATAGGAGCAGGCGGATTCGCCATCTGTGCAGTTTGTGCAGCACAGCTGTAATCTTCAGCCCATTGAAGACAAAGCAATTTAGTGATGTCAAACTGTTCCCCGGCGACCGGTAAACACTTCTGCTGTAACCACAGCACAACATTTATCTTTTTTTTTCTTCCTCCGGTTTCACTCCGAGTGCTAATCGCTACGGCTACCTGTCACCTTCGCGTGAGCATTACTGCTGAGCGCCACGTCCGTTATCGCCCTCCGTGAATCACGAGAAACACGACCCAGGAGCCCTGCGGCACAAAGTGTCCATTGACCCCCCCCTGTTGAGAAATGACATCCGTCTGCGGGCATCCAGACAAGAGGGAGAGTGAGAGGGCGAGAGAAGCTCATTGGCACAGGGGCAATTCAATGACACGTTTGGGCCGCGTTGTCACAGATTGTAATGGGATTTAGCATGCTGACTGGGCCTTATAATAAACCCCCGAACCGGAATTACACTCGCCTCGGATTATTAATCAGGGAGGTGTGGGCTAACAAAGTTTGATTTGACTTTTGGACCCCATATCCATCACTGTAAGTCGCATTTGACATCACTGCATAGGTCGATGTTTCACATGTATATTTCAAGTCAAGTGATGGAGCCACGTAAATGAGTGCAAACCAATATCTCCCGAATTAACAATCTGAGACGGGTGTTATTTTGGTTCAAGAGGTTTCTTAAAAGGCCACATCAGCATGTGAATTTTATTTTATTTTATATATATATATATATATTTTTTAATCTATGACGATGCGGTCCACACGTTTGTTGAGTGGACACGGAATCACCCACAGTGCCACCCCGCCGCCGCCCCCTGGTGGTTATAAATAGGCGCGGTGACGGGAGGATTTGGGACAAAGCCGGGCTGATCCCCCACACCGCGCTCAGACGAGGACGGCCTCATTAGCCTCTGGGAGTAACAGGGGACTTATGGGATAAGACCCCGGAGGAAAGCTGACCATGCGCTAAGGCCATCTGGCACCTGCCTCCACAAACTGCAGTCTGACTGAGTCTTCACCTGCCGCTAAGATCCTGCTTCCTCACCTGCCTCCACAAACCGTCTGACTGAGTCTTCACCTGCCGCTAAGATCCTGCCTCCTCACCTGCCTCCTGTGTGCCTCATTACATCACATTACTCTTTAGTATTAATATTATTATTATTAGTATTATTATTATTATTATTATTATTATTAAAGAGACTTTCCGTGCCAGAGAAGCCCACACAGCTTCTACTGCAGATACGGCATATTTAAATGGTAAATAGACTGAATTTATATAGCGCCTTTATCCAAAGCGCTTTACAATTAACGCCTCTCATTCACCCATACACACACGCTGACGTATTTTCACATTCATTTCATGGACACATTCATTACGGTACAGCCGCAGAATGAAGAACTGTAACACAGTTTACACTAGATCTCTCCTCACTGCACTGCACACTGCACACTGCACTGCCTTATGGTCCTCACTGCACTGCACACTGCACTCTGCACTGCCTTATGGTCCTCACTACACTGCACACTGCACTGCCTTATGGTCCTCACTACACTGCACACTGCACTGCCTTATAGTCCTCACTGCACTGCACACTGCACTGCCTTATAGTCCTCACTGCACTGCACACTGCACTGCCTTATGGTCCTCACTGCACTGCGCTAATTAGCTTAATTGATTTGCGTAATCGACTGATTCAAATGTGCAAAGGGCAATTTAAGCCAGGCAAGTCAGTGTGAGCAAATGGCCAAATCATTTTAGCCAAACAACATGGCAAAGATAGTCCATGATTAATGCGCATAATGCGAATGTTCCAGGACAGCGTTGTTCAAAAGGGCTTATACACTGAAAATCTACTGAGAATAATCGCCAGGAATACTGCACACCCTGGACAGGTCACCGGTAGGGGTGGCCTGTACTGTGTAGGGGCGGCCTGTAGTGTAGTGTTTAAGGTACATGACTGGGACCACCAATCCATCACAGTTAGACGAGCCAGACAAACAAGGAACTTTGAGCAGCCTGAGCAGGCATTTCTGTATGAGTGCAGGAGTGTAAAAGCCAGGCCAGCTACCTGCCACAGACCACATGGCCTTGACGTGGCTTCTGCCGTGGACTGCATGGCCTAGACATGGCTTACCGGAGTATGCAGTGGCATCCATCCTGCCCACATTGATGATTGAGCCTGAACTCTTCAGCTCGGCGCCGATTTCATGCCACACTGGCTCCATCTTCTTACAGTACCCGCACCACGGAGCGTAGAACTGCAGCACACAAATCACACCAGAGACCACACACATCAGCCACCTTTGACCCTATGCACTGTGAGGTCACAAACATGGGATCGGAGTGTTCTTCGCAGAACACTCTGATGCTGATGTAACACTCACTGTTACTGTACTGGTAATTAACAGCAATGGGAGTTCTAGAACCAATCATTTTGAAGGAAAAAAAACATTCCAAAAAAACCTACTCATCAAAGGGTTAATGTGCCTTTCCACATCTGCATTCATCACACCTGCCATAGGACTACATAATGCGACTCTGTCAATTTGTGCGAATGAATGTCACCGGGTGCTTGTCTGCCTTTCCATAAGTCAATTCCCAACTCGGTTCAGTTATACATTAGCCATCTGCAAGCCAGTCTGTACGTCTATCAGTTCTCCATACGTCTGTCTGCGGACAGCTGTCATCAGTTCCAGGACCAGCGACTCGCGAGGAAAATCACTCAAAAAGAACGACAGACTTTTCCAAGACCATCGGCGTACATGGTCCTGGATACAGTGACAGGCTTTCTTACTTACTTTCACCAGCCAAACTTCATCCATCCTACTCTCTTTAAACCTGCAGCACAACAACATGAAGAGTCACGTGATTAGCACAACAGACAGTCGAGTAATTTCAGACGAGTCATTTGCATGCAATGACAGAATTGTAGCCGCTTTAAAAAGCAATCAATATAATAAAATGCGCGTATTGTGATGCACAGTGATGACATTTTATCCACAGCAGCAGACTGTGATGGCATATTGTAGGGATGTAGCTCATATAAATTACGGTATTGAAGTTAAGATGATAAACTTGAAATTAGCAGACGTTTCAACATTTGCAGCTAGATGCAGCACGGAAGATGAAAAACAGCTAACTCGTTAGCTACAAACATGCGCTGAAAAGCAACAACACAGACAACAATTCCAACAGACAAATTAGCGCCAACGGAGGAGCGCTTGTGGTAAGCACTGTGCCGTACGATGGAAGACTGCACCAAAATTATTTTGGGAGGGCATCCGCCCATCAACACATTCTTCCCTCCAACGTGATTGTTTAGGTGACATTTTTGGAACGCATAAACAACAGCGAGGAAAATTGTACAACTAAATAAGCATTTTCAATGCACCCTTTTAAGTTAGACCACTTACGCGTCATCGAGGTCTTCCACATAGGCTAGCGACGCTGCTATATTTAACAAAACCACTGTAAACAGAAAAAAAGCATAAAAACAAACTCAGGCATATGAAAAGTCGCCAATTAGAGACAAGGCTAAATTAGGAACACTGCCTGCAGCAATTAGCAACACAGCTATCTGGATCGACACACTGTAAAGTTGGCTTGCTAGTTTGATAATGTAATTCGACAAAACAAAACGAAATGTTTGAATAGCAGTACAGGGGTGTTTTATCAAGGTACATTACCTGCACACGCCAAGACAGCTCTTTCTTTTGCCATCTTTACGACTGACAACAATGTGACCAGGAAGCACTACGAACTGAAGCCAGCCTTCTGAGCATGCGCGGAAGCACGTGCAAGTTCATAAAATCACGAATGTGATTTCTGCGCGAGAGATGCGCAGATTAATATCTCAGTTGTACATGAGATGAAGGAGATGATTGCGGTGAGTTCAGTTCGTTTAACAATTTTCCGACACATGTTCATGAAATATGTTGGTAAAATAGCCCGTCAAAAAATGGAAAATCATTGAAAATATCCATGATAAAGCCACCCATGCCCCCAATATAGCAGAACAACATGCTTTAAATGTATTTTTTATATTTACATCAACTTACATTAATAATGATAGTTCTACATGAATGAGTTCATGACATAGTTCTTACAATAAAAGGATATTTGAATGATAAATTAATCATGCATGTTCTTATTACATAGTGATTTGATGTGTAACAATGATTAGATTAAAAGATTAAAGATTAAAATGCAGCACTATACTAAAACAATGTGACAAATAGTGTGACCATGTGCAGGCAGCTTGAGAAAGAGGGAGTAGATCAATGTCATTTAAACTCTTTATTGAAATGCAAATATACACCCACAGGAAGCTTTGTACACAGACATGGCAGAATATCTCATTCAGCTGGGCACATCAAAAATGGTAAAATGGTAAATGGCAGGCATTTATATAGCGCCTTTATCCAAAGCGCTGTACAACTGATGCTTCTCCATACACCCATTCATACACACACTCACACACCGACGGCGATTGGCTGCCATGCAAGGCGCCGACCAGCTCCTCAGGAGCATTTGGGGGTTAGGTGTCTTGCTCAGGGACACTACGACACAGCCTAGGCGGGGGATCGAACCGGCAACCCTCCGACTGCCAGACGACTGCTCTTACTGCCTGAGCCATGTCGCCCCAAGCATACATAAATATAACGTATTGCAATAATATAAAATTACAAATCAAATATGCTGAGGAAGCAGAATTTTAAAAAGGCATTGACAGACATGTTGATGGCAAAATGTATGGGCCACCTCCATACATATATTTGAGAAAAATACTGTAAAAAATAACATTTTGTTCTGGAACTCAATTGCTTTCAATTATCAGTAGTTTTGACATTATACTCTTTTGAGCTTTATCAATGTTCTGAAAAGTGATTCCCAAGTCTGATCGTGAATAATATTATCCCCATTGCAGTCAGTGTTCTAGAACTCCCTTGCGTTCAGTTACCAGCACTGACTGTTACATCATCGTTAGAATGTTCAGTTAAGTGCATTGCAATCACATATTAGAATGTTGTAATATATGATTAACAATCACATTCAAATATGTGATTCTAATCGCGTTCTAATCACATATTGTGATCTCACGTGTCTCAAGGGTTGAACTGAGACTCACCAACAACACAATCCTCTATCATTACAGTAACCCACCGACACCTGCTTGCAACCGTTCGTTCAGTCCTCCTGAAGCAGGAAAGCTTTTCCGTCCGACCTCACGCCCCCGTCTGGCACGTCTTCCTCCGTGACCCCGGAGACGGGTGCATTGAAAGCGGGGTCGGGTGCCCCCCTCGCCCCCCCGGCCAGCTGCACGAGGGGGAAGACATCCACGGAGGTACGCCGCGGAGCGACCTCACTCTCCACCCAGCAGGACTCGGAGTCCGAGGCGGGGGAGAGTCGCATCCTGTCCCGGCGTCTGTTGGCTCGGGCTACTGCACCCAGGGAGCTCAGGCAGGTGGCGGTGGGGCGGTGGGAGGAGGAGGAGCTGAAGGAGGAGCGCAGGTCCTTCCCCGGAGCCCGGAGCAGGGGCACGTAGCGGGCGATAGCCGCGCGGTACTTGGGGTGGGCGACGGCGTAGATGACGGGGTGGAGGACGGCCGAGGCCTGGGCCATGACGGCGGGGAGGGAGTCCGTGTAGCGGGCGAGCAGGCGGGGGTACCCCGCCGTGGCAGTGAGGGCCGCCAGCGCGTAGGGAGACCAGGAGACCACGGAGAGCAGGACGACCAGCAGGGCCGCCCTGGCCAGCTTCCACTCGCTCTGGATCCGCGCGTACGCCTTCTGCGCCTCCCCGGACCCCAGCTCCCGCGCCTCCCTGCGGGCCGTCCGCACGGCCAGGGCGCAGGCCAGGGCGCAGGCCGCCACGGCGCCCAGCGGGACCAGGAAGACGAAGACGAAGAGCAGGGCGGTGTAGGCGCGCACGGAGGGCGTGAAGCTCAGGTAGTCCCAGGCGCAGGGGGTCCGCAGGCCTTCCGGGACGTAGGCGCTCCAGCCGAAGAAGGGCGGCAGGCTCCAGCCCAGGGCGTAGGCCCACAGGCCGGCGAGCAGGGCCCCCGCGCGCCGCCGGGTCACCCCGCCCAGGAGGGCCAGGGGCCGGGCCACGGCGAGGCAGCGGTCGGCGGCGATGGCGGTCAGGCTGGTCATGGAGCAGACGGCGAGCAGCGAGCCGCAGAAGGCGTGGAGCTGGCAGGCGCGCTCGCCGAACGGCCAGCGGCGGTGCAGGCCGGCGGCGAAGAACACGGGCGGCTGCGTGAGAGAGGCCAGCAGGCCCGCGGCCGCCAGGTTCCCCGCCAGCGCGCTCCCCGCCGAGCGCGGGGGCCGGCTCCGCCAGACGGCGTACGTCGCCAGGGCGTTGCCCAGCAACCCGGCCAGCCCCACCGCCAGGACCGCCGCGCCGACGACGTGGCGGGCGCGGTCCGGCTCGTCCTCCGCCGCGGAGAAGCGGGGCGGCTGCAGGAGCTGAGGGTGGGGGCGCGGGATCGCGGTGGGATTCTGGGACTGACGGTCCAGCAGCCTGTGGCTCCTGGCGGACAGGGGCTCCCTAAACGTCCCGTTGCAGTCGAGGTGTCCCGGGCCGCACCCCACGCCCATTCTGGCGGAGAGGTAGTTCATGGTGCCGCTTTTTCGGCTGAAGTGTGTCGATTATAAATTCCCCTTTTGTGAGGCGGCGCACGTTGTAGAAATACTGAGATATTGCCGAGGTTCTTCACAGTGGTGGACGATGAGGTTTCGAGAATGTATGTCCGAAGCGGGACCGCAGAAGTCTCCCAGTGTGTGAAGTATGCCTCTCCTCTCGTCCGCAGTGCAGCGTTTGCCCTCTCCGCTCCAAAAACCCACAGCTCCCGAGGTCATCCGCTCTATAAATACTGATCAATCCTGCACCAGCATGTTATTGGCTGGTCCTTCGTTTGGTCTGGTGTCATAACAGTGCGATTCACCCAGTAAGAGCTGAAACAGGCCGAACAGAGATCGATAACCCCATTCGCACAAAAAGAGGTCCTGCTTGACAAAGTTTACATTTTGGAAAGGAGCATCAGGAGAAATTTTGTCTGGAATACGGGTTGTTTTATAATTATTGTTGACCTTGAAATGGTTTCCTTATAGACGGTCACCAACTTGAAATGTTGACCAGGAGAACCAGAGACAGGCGTAAACAGTCAAGCCTAGCTGCTGAGCTTGGCCCAGTTAGTGTACTTTTTCTGGCCTATAAAAAGACCTATAAAATTGATTATCTGAGTGACCACAGAGTGCCAATCAATAACTGCAACGCGTAAAATGTAGGGCGAAATGTTTGTTCCTGCGGGAGTGAAAAAAAATGTGCTCCCACTTACTCTGTGGTGTCTACTGACCTGGACACTGAAGCTGCCTGGTTCCCCCTACAGGAAGTATTGAGCATTGCAGAGTTGCCAACAGAAATGCAGCATCGCAGTACTACTGACCTGCATTAGTCATCATCTTTAAGGATCCATCCAGACAATGATCCCAAGCACACCTCAAGATCAACCATGAAGTACCTCCAGGAAAGACGGATGAAGGTTTTGGAATGGCCACCACAGTCCCCAGACTTGAATATCATTGAAAATCTGTGGAGAGATCTCAGACATGCCGCACATGGAAGGAGGCAGAAGAGTATTTCTGGGCTAGAGGTATTCGGCCGGGAAGAATGGGGGAAAATTCAAAAAGTGAGAATTGAAAGACTTTTGGTTGGCTGCAGGAAGCGTTTGCAAACTGTTATAGTTGCCCAGGAAGGTGTTAACTGACAGGGCTCCCAAGCTTTTGCACAGGACCTTTTTCCTTTTTTTATTATTTTGAAACTGTAAGAAATTTAAATAAAAAGTAATCTTGCTTTTAAAATTTGAAGAAATGCGTAATTTAGAGGTCAGGTTCGCTTCTGTTCACCAAGATGTTAATTGGAAAAGGCTTTTTGACCAGGGGTGCCCACATTTATGCATACGACTGTATTATGTTTTATTGCAATATGTTCGGAAAGTGCTTTGCGTTGCATTTCAATGTATAAAAGGTGCTATAAAGCCACAGTGGCTTCAGAAAGCATCCAGACCCCAGTACATCTGCAACACAATAAGGTGTGCAAAAAGTGAACGGGTCTGAATACTTTCTGAAGCCACTTTGTATTATCATTCTATCAAGTGCTGTAGGTCACAAAATCTATTAATTCATGAATTCAGTTAAGTGTTAATTGAAATGCCCTATGGGACGTAATAAAGACAATGAATATCAATTAACATCATACAGCGCATAATAGTCCTTTTAAGCCAGGCTTATCCTTGTTGGCTTTGGAGAGCAAATTAGCTTTGCCATTATGGATCTAAATCTAAGTAGGCTGTATCATCACCAGATAAATGTAAGCAGACCATTTATAACACAGTGGATGAAAACATTATATAATATGAAATATTATTTAATATTGATTTTGCGGCCATGACATTGTGTTCCATCATATAGCATTGACAGGCTACTGATTTTCCCAAATAAATTTAGTGCAGATAACTGCTGTGTTACAATCCAGCTTTAGTCATTCGTGGTACTGAAAATATCACTGTTTTTAATGACAGACGAAACCAAAAAAAAAGGTTATTATTATGCTGACAATAGTTCAGCTTTTTCAAAAAGAATGGAACCATTGTTGTTTTGTGAACTTTAGAGCAGTAAAGTACCGCTTTTATTCATAGGGGGCAGTGTTTCACATATAATTGGATGAAAGCCCCTTCAAACTAAACGAAAGCAAAAAGTGAAAGAGGCCTTCCATTTCCTATAGATGTTTTCAAGTAATTGGGTAATTTCTGACAACAGGCAGATTAAATTCACTTCTCAGCTTGATGAGAAAGATAGTCACCCTGAACCAGAAAATAAAAATCAGAAAAAACACGTAAAAAGAACATAGTCATTAATTTTGAATGTCTTTTTTATTAGAAATATTTTTTTAATATACACATTACATGCTATTCATTGATCATCAAAGCATTCCATAGCTTTATTAGGCTTGATATAAATAACACTGTTTTTGACATTTATCAATGTCCTTCTGAAAAGAGATTACCAAGGATGATTGTGGATAATATTAACCCCTTGACGAGTAGGTTCTTTTAGTTCTAAGTCAGTGTTCTAGAACTCCGTTACATTCAATCACCAGTAGTGGAATTGTTGCATCGGCGTTAGAATGTTCAGTTCGGAACATTCTAATCACGTATTTGTGATCTCAGACCTTAAAGGGTCAATGTTTCTTCATTAAAACATTTCGAGTCCTAAATGTGCTGTACCTGCTGCGGGGTTAATCGTGTGTGGACTTTGCACAGCAGAAAGAACATGGCAAATGGAGATCGGAGATTCGGTTCTGGTAAAAAAAAAGTGTTTGATGCTAATCGTGTTAAGACTGTGCCTAAAAAAATAAATTATCTTCTCTTCTTCTTTTTTTTCACATATTATTAAATTAACATCTTAGTATAAAAGCACATTTTATTTGTCCTCTGTCTTTACCTCTTATTATGATAAACCACAGTGGTCAATGATAACACTTTATTGATCTGTATTTGAAAAGCCAAGCTTGTCTGTGTGGTGCACACAGACACTGCAGGTTTGAGTTCAGCACGCAGACTCATTCAAACTCCCACAGGTCAAAATAAGCTTGTCAAAAATCAAAAAGTCAAAAAATCCATTCTCAGCCCGCACACCCAGCCTGTGTTTCCATTGTACCACCTTTCAATACAAGCCACACAACTGACAAATATCAGTTAAGCTGAAAGATGGGCAAAATGTTTTTACTTAAAGCATATCTTACACATTTGAATGCACATATCACATGATATGCACTGCATTTAGTTAAATGATTTGAAAGAGAAACAGAAACAGAATAATTGAATAGTCTTCCAGACTGTTAAAGGTTATTTTCTCACAGATAAAAATTGCACATGACTCTATACCCAAACAGGCCTGTCTGTTGTTAGGCCAGAGACAAGGCCACAGTGAGGGAACAGATGTTCCTGGTAAAGGAATGGCTACACAGCCAAATTAAACCACAGAAGAAGTCAAAGTGCACCTGAAGGAGGCGCCCCGTTCAAAGGATAAACTGTCTAACAGAAACAGACATCGATAGTAGACCAGGGCTGCCAAACCCTGTTCCTGGATATCTACTGTCCTGTAGATTTTCATTTCAACGCTAATTTACATTTTTAGTTTTTTATTTGGAGTCAAAACTATAGGATGGCAAATCTCCATGAAGAGGATTGGGCAGTCCTGCACTAGGCAAACCCTTTGCCCTTTCAATGATGTCTAACAACGTCATCCTGTCTATCTGCCCCAAGATATTCCAGATGGAAGATGACCTTACATACATAATCTAGGGTACCAGGGTCATTTTAAAGGGCTGTTTTTCCGGTTGTCCTAACAACAGGTACAGCGTGTGCTCTCTGTGGATAAAGCAGATAACCAATCGGGACATTTACAACATGCCCTTCCTTCCATAGCAAGCTGCTGTGGCCTAAAAAAGCCAGCGCTGTTGTGGGAAAGTCAAAGTGAAAGACTCCCGGCTCCCACTGAATTCTCCACAATGACTTCGCACTGAGAGCAGCTTTCATATTCGAGGGAAAAAATCTGTCCCGTGTTTTTGAGGGCGAGGCTGTGCTCTGTGGGGCTTTTAAAACAAAGCATCCATGTCTTTTGATTGGTATTTCGTCGCTTCTGCAGATTGTGTGAGGGCACATGGGGGCGTGCCCGATGCGATCGCCTGACGGCATGAACCAGGAAGTTCAGGGACTGTTCTGTCTTTGGGGGGGATGGCAGCAGCTCTAAGGAATTGTGGGAGTCCGTCCCACTGTCTCCTGTTAGCATTAGGGGTACAGGGGATCCTGGAGGGGGCAGTTCAGAGTAGCCCAGGGTTCTGTGGAGTCCAGTCCTGGGGTTTTCAGCCCATGTTTGCAGATACAGGTGTGAGGCACATTGGTGATGTTAGCTATGAGAAGGCAGCCTCTCTTCTCCCAGGTCGATTAAATCATGTGATTCTGTTTGGGCACGGAATACTGAGAGCACATCTTTTCGGTAAAAGACCGAAAATCCAAACCAGCTGTCTTCTTTAAGGTCCGACTTTCCAACTTCCTAAACCACATCCCAATCCTTCCCCAAGGGATGACCCCCCACAGCACCAAGCAATCTGGGATAGTGACCGCCCCTCCAACCCTTTTCAAAACAGCTGGAGGTGACATCACTGCGAAAGGCTCATTCTGCAGCACACTCCACATGGAGATCTTTGCAGTCATGCTGATAGGACTAATATCTGCGCAGCCAGCCCAGGGTTAATGCAGCTGAGCGCAGCCGGACTAATATCTGCGCAGCCAGCCCAGGGTTAATGCAGCTGAGCGCAGCCAAACTAACATCTGCTCAACCAACCCAGCGTTAATGCAGCTGAGCGCAGCCGGACTAACATCTGCTCAACCAACCCAGCGTTAATGCAGCTGAGCGCAGCCGGACTAACATCTGCGCAGCTGGACGGGGGTCTGCGCAGCGCCTCACTCCAGGATGTCGGTCTCGAAGGGGACGAGGTGGTAGTACGACAGATTGGTGAGGTACGCCTCCGGATCGTCGTCTTCGTTATCAGGCTCGTCCCTCACAAACTCCTCGCTGTTCTCAAACCTGTACCGTAAAAAATAAAAACAAATATAAATATCTGAAACTACTTCCGTCAACTATGATCTAACATTCTCAAGCTATGAATAGGAAGTAAATTAACAACTGGTTCATCAGTGAACTGTTCAACTTTGACTCAAATTTTTATCTTTCTGAACAAAACGAGCCATACCAAGCAAACAATGGCCAAACCTACAGCTGAAGACACTGAAATCCCTTAAGTGTGCACTCTGTTACGGAGGTACAGCTCTCTATATGAAAATACTGAAATCCCTTAAGTTATGGAGGTACAGCTCTCTATACGAGGATACACAGCTGTTTGTTTTCAGTTTTCTTTGTTTTCAGTCTACTCCATCCGGCATTCCTGACATTTTTCTCCGCTGACAACAGGAATGTCTTTCCTCGTTCTGCTTTCCCTCCCCTTGCTCGCAGCTCTTTCCCTGGGAAGGAAGTGACACGGCGAGCCACTTCCTGTGAGGAGGGGCCCCACAAGAGGAAGTGCCTTTTCAGAAACACAGACACATGGTCGTCACCGTCTTACCCACTCTGAGGCTCGGCCTGCCCCCCGTACTGTCTGTACGACCGGCCTGAACTCTTCCCCTGCGTGACCGTGACTGTTCCTACGACCAGCTGGAACTCTTCCCCTGCGTTACCGTGACTGTTCCTACAACCGGCTGGAACTCTTCCCCTGTGTATCCCTCACTGTCTGTACGACCGGCCTGAACTCTTCCCCTGCGTTACCGTGACTGTTCCTACGACCGGCTGGAACACTTCCCCTGCGTGACTGTAACTGTCCCTACGACCGGAATGAACTCTTCCCCTGTGTAACCATGACTGTCTGTACGACCGTCTGGAACTCCTCCCCTGTCCGTATGACCGGCCTGAACTCTGACTGTGCTCATAATGAGGTCACGTTCATGTGTGCGATACATCCGGAGCAGGAAGTATAATTTATTGCCCTTTTTTTTTTGGTTTCCACTTCCATTTGCTTGCGTACCTTTCGCAGTCAGCATTGTTTCAGTTTTCCAAGGCCCGGCCTAATACAGTTTATCTTGTGAGTGCAATGTGTGTGGGATCAATACTCTCAGCGGAGGATGCCATGGTTCAGCTTTATGTGGTGCTCAGTCAGAATCCATCAATACCTCACGCCCATCTGTACTTACACTGACCCAGATAGCGAAGTTCACTCTGAGCAGCTCCACTCAACGCTAAGTACTTCACAGCCCTATCAGGACGGGTGGGTTAACCCTTGTGCTGTCTTAAGGGTCAAAAATTACCTCCTACTACGTTTAACAGCAGATAAAACCTAGACATTTGATGACAAAAGGTTTTGATGAGTGACGGGTATGTTTCTATTCATGCAAAATAGATTTAAATAATTGAAATTCAATGAAGCTGCTTTAATTTAGTGATGGTGGGTCATTTTTGACCCCAAGGACAAGGGGAGTATACAGAATGTTAAGATGACAGAAGGGTTCATCAGTGCGGAAGTGGGTTAATGAAGGGGGAATGTATATACTGACAATGCAAACTAGCCAACTGATGACTAACGCATGCAGACAAAGGGGTAAAAACGACAAGTGGAACAAAGTCAAACGGCTGGTGGACGCAGACGTACGGATGCTCAGCGGAATCTGTGGAAGGGGGTCTCTCTTTGCTGAGGGGGAGACTCTCGTCGAACACGATGGTCTCGGTGTTGGCCAGGCAGAACCCGTTGGACCTCATGATCTCTGTGGAACCAAACACACTCAGTTGGCCTGACCAGAATGCAGCGACATCCCACCCCTTGTTGAAAACATGCTTCGGTGATGAATGACAAAGTTAAGATACGCCACATTTGTTTAGAGTTGAGGTGCCCCATGAGGTGAGGTTGCACCTGAGTTACAGTAAATTAAATCATAGCACATGGGGGAATGCCTACCTGATATCTTGACCGGACTCTGAAAACAAGGCTGGATCTTGTGAACGTTGTCGTTCTTCAGCACCTGGTCTAAAGGTGACCTCTCGAAGAACGTCAACACCACCTCTGACCTGGAATACTGCAGAGGGAGAGTTATTGGCAAAATGGCCTAATGTCCGCGTGTATTTCTATGAAAATGTGTTTGAATGTGTACATGCGTGTGTGCGTGTGTGCGGGTGTTTGCGTTTGTGTGTGTGTGTGCAGGTGTGTGTGCGCATGCGCGAAACCAACCTTCCATGGCATGTTGATCGCGTTCTTCAGCAGCCTCTCCACCTCATTCAGCCTGGCCTCGATATCGTTGGCTTCTTTGATCTTCACCAGCCCTGCAGAACACCACACACACACACACACACACACACACACACAGACACACCATTAACACCACACTTTACAATGCGCTACTTCACATAGCTTTACCCACAGCTGAGTTTACTACGATCTACACTTCTGCTCACCTGCTAAATGCTAATTACAAACCCCTGCTTGGTATATTCAGCCGTTTTAATAAGTTGGAATGTGGTTCTTTCTAAATTAAACTGCAACCAAGATCCTTAGGAGTGGAGCACACTTTATGTAATCCGGCATCCTGTCTGCACCCAACTTTAAATACACTTCACCACAACCAATACAAATGGGGGACTTTAAATGTCATCATGAATTGCTTGGTGGCCTCGTCATTTTAATTTTGACCCTTTAAAATATCAACCTTATATGTTATGTGAAACAAGACAGCATCCTACAAAAAACACAAAGCTAGGTCGCTGCTTTCTCTGCTGCTGAATACACATGTAAAAGTCAAACTTAATATCGGACCTCGGTCACGTCTTTGACGATGACGCCAGAGAACCCGTTAATTCCAGAGAGAGCCGGGAGGACCTGACCTTCTACTCCTGCAAAATCTGGCCCCCGTCTGGGACCTTTTGTGTTTTTGTCCAGGATAAGATAAAGGTTATCGCTAGAGGCCTGGACTGAAGGTCTGCAAACAGAAGCGGACGCCAGGAGAATAGAAAGAAAAACTGCAATTCAGGGAAAAAGGTGGTCCGTTGCTCACTGACGCACCCTTCCAATTTGAGGGTTTTTTTGACCTTTATGACCAGATTGGATTTTAAAAAAATCCTGTTTGTACTGTGGCACTCAACTGGTCAGCTCAGCAGGAACACCCAGACAGCACAGATTGCCGAACTGCATGCTGGGAGACTCATGAGTGTCATAATCTCCCCAGAACGTGGAATAGACCAGACTGATGTAAATATCATGACAGGAGAAAAAAAATTGACTAGGAACACATACTCACAGTCAATCAAGTGAACAACTTAGCTTACCTCAAAAATGTGTTTTTACCAATAATATTTACACTGTGTCACATCATACGCTATATCAGAAAGCACTATATTAGTCGCCCATGCTGAAGCCGATAAGAATGAAGACGATGGTGGTGGTGGTGATGATGATGATGATGATGATGATGATGATGATGATGATGGCGATAATGATGATTAATAGTAGTATGCACTTTTTGATACTAGATATAAGTCATTATGGGCAGCAGGAATGGGGCCAATTCCTTGCTCAGATCAGTTGGGTTTGAGCCTCATGGGATGCGTGTGCTGTTGAAGACGACAGCTTGAACTCTCAAGGCTGAAGCCGGAACATAATTGGTCTAAAACAGCACGCATACAGCTGCTTTTTGCACTGGCCAATATCCTCCATTCATTACCCCAGAGGGATTAGCGAAAATAAACAGGCTAAAAGGAAAACTCTGGAATGCAGGAAGGCCTTGCTACTTGGCTTGAGCCTTCACGTATTCATCCTCACAGTCGCAGTGATGATTCACAGCTTCCTGGACGTTTTGCTTTCGGTTTCCTGTGTGCTGTGAGCACTTCCTGCACGCCAATGCCCAAACTCACCAGGGCCCCCCAGAATGCCAGGATGTAAACAGACCTTCAGTCTCATCAGGAGGAACAACATGAACGGTGGAAGCTTTAGCCCTTTAAGGTGTGAGGTCACAAACATGAGATTAGAATATTATTAACTGAACATTCTAATGCTGATGTAACTGCAAGTCATAGAGTTCTAGAACACTGACTTTCAAAGAACTCCAAAAAACCATTCCAATCATTCCAAAAGTACAATTCTTAAATGGGTTAACACATGTCCACCCCACAGTCTCAAAGCCCTTTGTTTTACTTAGAACAGCAGGGGCTTTTCTGTCAACAAATATAATTGCAGGACTGGCAGTATATCAGAGTCACGACTAATGAGGAACTCTCGGTCCAAAACAATTCCAACACTGGCTTGCAAATCACACATATCTGTTTCCTGTCAATCTGCATTCAGCTGAAAGGTAATATACCCAAAATAAGTCGCTGACGTGTTCGTCAGTGCTAATCACCGGTGGGGTGTAACTCCGTGGTCACTGTATAGTTGCAGTAATGTGTGCAGCTGCCATAGTTACAAATCCTGTACAAATCATTTCCTCTGGGACAGCTTGTGAAATCCCACAGCAGCACATCATGGAGGCTTTCTCCATTCTCAACTGCGTCCAGCCCTCTGTCTTCTGGGCGTGTGCTGCTGAGGTCATACGCTCGGTTTTGAAATCACATGGTTACTGAGTGTTAGTGTCTATTCTTTGGGCTGACAACGCCCCCCCACTCAGACTGTGAACCCTGACCATGAATCTGAATCATCTTACAGCGCCACAACCCCTGCTCCCGTATATAGCCCAAATTATGCCCAGTGTCACCACAAGGAAGAAATGAGTCATCTGTGACTGGCTCATGTTCCAGGTTTTCCACCTTCCTGATGTCCAGCGACTATAAACACACAGAGGTGACGAATTAACTCCGGCTAGATAAAGCAAGTACATATTCAGAATCAGCTAGTGCAATTGCTATCCTATATCTGGAATATTTTATTAATGGGCACAGGTGTAACTGGCCCAGGCTCAATGCTTTTCCACACCACTGCAGACTGGGGTGTGGGATTACTGTTTTTTCAAAATTCTAAATCAGTGTTCTGGAACTCTATTTCTTTCCCTTACCAGTAGTAACTTGTGGTTTCAAACCTTACAGGGTTAAGCCAAGGAGGTGAGTGTGCATGACAGTGAGTGCAAAGGAGTGACTCAACTCTTAGAATTACATTGTACTCGGTATTAAAAACTACACTTCCATACTTCCCATTAACCGAAAACAATGCTGGATTGTGTGCCAGACTGGCAGAATGTGTCGGTAACGGGATACAGCAGAACCGCGGATTCACGAGCTCTCAGACACCGCGACAGCTGCAGTGTAGCTGCCACAGTGCTAACGGCTCAGAACCCGAGGTAGAGAGGATGCGGGCGAAGGCCTTATCTGCAGAAGAGATCAGTGACCGTTCTGTGAAAGACAAGGTGCTGTCAGTGAAGCCAGGTGTGTAACGAACCCTTTCTGACCGGCGTGTGTCAGACACGAGACGAGGCAAAGATCACGGCGCCAGAGTTTTACATTTGTCCAAACCAGACATTGTGCACAGCCGAGAGCCTAACGTCCAATCATTAAGTAGATGGAGAGCTGTCGGACGGGGGGTGAGCAGGGGTTGGGGGACACGGATGGTGGACAGGGAAGGTGGGGTTGGAGGACCCTGATGGTGGACCAGGGGTGGTGGGGTTAGAGGACACTGATGGTGGACCAGGGGATGTGGGGTTGGAGGACACTGATGGTGGACCAGGAGAGGTGGGGTTGGAGGACACTGATGGTGGACCAGGGGTGGTGGGGTTGGGAGATATTGATGGCGGACCAGGGTTGAGTCAGTCGGTGCATAGAAATATTCACATTCATTCAAACCACTGTTCTTAAAAGTTCTTACAAACCATGAGCCCGGAAAAAGCCCGGAAGTTGGAAACATCCCCCAGGAGGAGACATGTAGCACGGGGAAAAGCATGGCTGCCATTTTACGTTAAGTTGGGTAAGCAGCAGCACCTCGGACTTCCTCTCAGAGGAAAATTATAAATGGCGCCTATCTCCGTTGCACTGTTCCTGTTACAATCTGTTTACTATTGATCACGCCCTCCTTTGGCTGAACATCATTCTAGAAGACAGAAGAAGCTAAGCCCATTCACCAGAATAGTGTTATGCACCCTGCACTCCATGCACTCTCCATTCTACTGGTATTATTCGAATGAAAGGGAGCTGTCTACATACACAGAAGCAATTAGGCTCACCGATCAATTCCGGTGGACTGCAATAAACAAACTTGTTCAGAGATGCCCCGTAACCAGGGCTGTGAACATAGTCTTCATTTCACACGCGATAAATCCGTTCTACCGCAGTGGTGTGATTCGAATGAACAGACTATCCCAACAGCCTGCAGGTCAAACATTCGATCTGCTCGATTGCAGCGCCACACTTCCTGCCATTATTACGAAAGTGCGCTCCCATGGTAAGCTATCGCCATCAGAGCTAGAGAGAGGTAGAGGTACAATGATCAGAGCCACCATGATGCTGCTGGCCTGAAAACGCATGAGATGAGGGTGAGAGAAAGGTGTGTTTAGTTATATTTGATAATAATATTATGGCATTTGCGGAATGAAAACCTCTGGTTGGTGTGAATGGTACGTTCATTGCCGGAAGAGAGGACGGGCCAGTACCGGTCCTACGCCGGAGACACAACACAGTGTTTACGACTAGGAGGGTACCGTTCATACAGTACCCTACTAGTCTTGGCCCAGAGTTTTGCAACAGGCCCCAGTGTAGTGGCTAAGTGAGACCCATAGTAGCCCCAGCATGACACAGACACAGTTCTAAGCGGGTTAGTTAACCGCGATAATGACCATTAATACCAGGATTCCAGGCACTGCCTAGCTCAGGTATCTGCTTCTGGATTTCAGACCCAACTTCTGCACTTAATTATTTAATTAGATAATTTACATGATCCGTCATTTATAGCCACATTCTGTGATATAAACAGCAGCTGATAAATGTTCTTGTCTCGTAGCATTTTATTGTGGTCTAATTTATGAGTGAATCGTTCATGCTGCATATGGCTAATTAGCTGATTGAGCCAGAGAAACTGCTGGCAGTAGAATCCTGCATACACACACCGGCCCTCCAGGACTGGAGTTAATCCTGCATACACACAGGCCCTCCAGGACTAGAGTTAATCCTGCATACACACAGGCCCTCCAGGAATGGAGTTAATCCTGCATACACACCGGCCCTCCAGGACTAGAGTTAATCCTGCATACACACAGGCCCTCCAGGACTAGAGTTAATCCTGCATACACACAGGCCCTCCAGGAATGGAGTTAATCCTGCATACACACCGGCCCTCCAGGACTGGAGTTAATCCTGCATACACACCGGCCCTCCAGGACTAGAGTTAATCCTGCATACACACCGGCCCTCCAGGACTGGAGTTAATCCTGCATACACACCGGCCCTCCAGGACTGGAGTTAATCCTGCATACACACCGGCCCTCCAGGACTGGAGTTAATCCTGCATACACACCGGCCCTCCAGGACTAGAGTTAATCCTGCATACACACAGGCCCTCCAGGACTAGAGTTAATCCTGCATACACACCGGCCCTCCAGGACTGGAGTTAATCCTGCATACACACCAGCCCTCCAGGACTGGAGTTAATCCTGCATACACACCGGCCCTCTAGGACTGGAGTTAATCCTGCATACACACCGGCCCTCCAGGAATGGAGTTAATCCTGCATACACACCGGCCCTCCAGGACTGGAGTTAATCCTGCATACACACAGGCCCTCCAGGAATGGAGTTAATCCTGCATACACACCGGCCCTCCAGGACTGGAGTTAATCCTGCATACACACAGGCCCTCCAGGACTAGAGTTAATCCTGCATACACACAGGCCCTCCAGGACTGGAGTTAATCCTGCATACACACCGGCCCTCCAGGACTAGAGTTAATCCTGCATACACACCGGCCCTCCAGGAATGGAGTTAATCCTGCATACACACCGGCCCTCTTGGAATGGAGTTAATCCTGCATACACACCAGCCCCCCAGGACTGAAGTCACCCATCTTTGCCCTAGCTGGTCATTATTCCTCATGTGCACACTCATGTGCACACCGTAGGCCAGTGACGTGCAACTCCAGTCCTGGAGGACCGGCCTGTGTGCTGGTTTTTGTTCCAGCCAGTCACCTTGGTTTCTGTTTTCTGAATGAGCTCATGAAATAATTAAGAGCAGAAGTTGGCACAGAATCCTGAAACGGATCGGGCCCATGGCTTGTTGTGCACCCCCCCTGGCCTCGCTGGGCATGGCTCCTCACGTGCACACTGTAGGCTGGGGAGCTTTCGGTGGAGTGACAGAATCCAGCACAGCGCTGGCACAGCAGAACAATGGCACTACTGTACAGCAGAATGCTGGGATAAGCACTGCGTTCCACGCTTAAGATCACAGAGAACAGGGGGGGGGGGGGGGGGGGAGCCACTCCAGCAGCCTGTAGCCTAGTGGTTAAGGTACATGGCTGGGACCCAGAAGGTTGGCGGTTCAAGTCCTGGTGTAGCCACGATAAGATCCTATGGTGCATGACTGGGACCCAGAAGGTTGGTGGTTCAAGTCCTGGTGTAGTCACGATAAGATCCACACATAAGATCCTAAGGTGCATGACTAGGACCCAGAAGGTTGATGGTTCAAGTCCTGGTGTAGCCACAATAAGATCCACACAGCTCTTGGGCCCTTGAGCAAGGCCCTTAACCCCACATTGCTCCAGGGGGATTGACCCCTGCTCAAACTAATCAACTGTAAGTTGCTTTAGCGTTCCGCGATCCCGGAGGTTCACAGCCATCACTCTTCTGCTTCTCCCTGACGGAAGCGATCTGTGTTTCTCTCGCCCCGGACTTATGAAAGTCCTTTATCTCTGAGATGCAGCTGTCACTTCCTTATGTAACTGACGGCCTGTTAGCCAACTGCCAACTGTGCAAATGAGTTCCCCAATGCTCTGTTTGGAGGCCCACCTTGCCCATTATCGGGTACCGGCTATTTAGTAATAGGACAGGGAAGAGAAATGTGCATGTTACAGGAGTGGAAAACTAAAGCAGCTTTATATTTGGACTGGCTCTGTCAGAGGCGTTAATATGGCATCTTACCTTTGCCGGTAAATAGCGTTCAATTCAAGTTCAACGGTCTGTAGAATAAGCTATTCAAAGTGTGCGCCTTCCTCAGTCAACTCACAGGGCAATACTAAAACAAAATGTATCCTCCACTCATCTCCTTCTCCTGTCTGGAAGTATAGGGGGAGGAGATGAGTGAAGGAAAGGAGGATGCATCCACAGTGGCTTGTTCATCTGTAGGCTTATTTTCTCACTGCCTTTTTGATCATTAAGGCTGCAGCAAGTTCCAGTAGATGATTCCCAAACGATTCAGCCACCAATCACAATCACGCTGTGTTCAGACTGGTTATAACACTGGTATCGTTATATTTACATAATGAACTTCCATGGCTGTTACTGTAATCACACACACGTTTACCAGGGCTATCGTGCATGAAGGCCCTGTGGCCCTTGGCAGATAAAAACTGTGTGGATCAGGGGGAGAAAAGAGCAGAGGTGCATGCCGATGCCTCTGACTCTCTGTAAACCGAAATCTACTGAATCGAGATCTACCGAATCAAGCGCCGAAATAAGCCATTCGGGTCGCTAGCCGCTGTGTGATATCCAAGCTCGATTCTGCAGAAATTCTGTAAAGCTACTGCACCCTTCTGTTGAATTTCACCCTGAGCCAAGCCAGAACGTGAACACATTCCAATCGTTATTTGGATTTTATTGTGTAGCCACAATAAGATCCGCACAGCCGTTGGGCCCTTGAGCAAGGCCCTTAGCCCTGCATTGCTCCAGGGGGGATTGTCTCCTGCTTAGTATAATCAACTGTATGTCACTCTGGATAGGGGTGTCTGCCAAAATGCCATTAATGTGATGGCTGGAGCTTTCAGCCAACATGCTTTAGTCTTTGGTTAGCTTACGGCACTGCGACAACAAAACTTGAACCCATCTTTAACCCTGGAAGGTGTAATTATGTGATTAGAATGTTCATAACTGAACATTCTAATACTGATGTAACAATCACTGCTGATAACTGAACGCAATAAAGTTCTAGAACACGGACTTGGAATTCTGAGGAAAAAAAACAAACACCACTCCCAAGAAAGACTACTCCTCAAAGGGTAAAAATCTCAGCTGCAATTACCGGTGACTTAAATGAAATTTCGAGCTCACAGGCAGAGAATGGCACTAGGGATAGTACTCATCTGCATCCCCTGAAACCCACTGCACACTGATTCAGGTGGTGCGCATATTAAACCTGCGCCTCAACCAATCCCTGAAGACATTAGCATTTAGTCCAATGTGGCAATCGGCATTACACAGACGAGAGCAGGATACCTTTCTCTGCTGTCTCATCACATTTTAGCAGTAGCAATATAACATGATTTAATATAATCTCATACAAAAAACATATCCTATATTGCTGAATAGGGCATTACGCTTTTCGGAAAATTACAACGGAGAAAAATGACAGCAGAGACCGCAACAAATGAGAGACAGGGAGACATATCAGAAATCCATCCCCACATATGTGGTGAACCAGGTGGGTGAATGTGCTACGTGAACAGAATACAGTCATCACAACTTGTGCCACCAGGTTCTGCTTATGCACTAAGATGATGCTTCTCATCTCACAAGCCAGTCATGTCTACCACTCAATTTCATTGGGCAGTTTCAGTTCAAGTAAATTAAAGACGGGATCTTATTGGTCGTTTGGGTCTCTCCATGTGACACCCTTCACACAGCGTGTCCTTGGGCTCAACGTGGAAATGTTGTGTCTGACAGCTGACAGCTGAGAAGCTGACCTGTGCAGGTATTTTAAAGGGTACTGGGTGAACAGTGTGGCTAAAGGTGATAGCTGACAAACAACCATAACCTTAAAAAAAGGTTTGTCCCCGGTGTAGCCACAGTAAAATTCGCCCTTAACCCTGCACTGCTCCAGGGGAGGATTGCCTAATCAACTGTTCGTCACTCTGGATGAGAGCATCTGCCAAAATGTCATTAATGTGATGGGTGATTAGCAACCATATCATCACGGAGCATTGTTTTTTATGTTGCAGTTGCTAATTTGTTTATTGACAGCTGGCGACACTGGAGTAGAGCATAACGTCAGCTCGAGGGCATCCCGTTTAGGAAACCACAGCTCAAACCCAAAGTGCATCGCCGTAGTCTGGGGGTACAAGCAACGTACACCGATGGGCAATGTATCATCTTAGCAGTTACGATGAGTCACTTCCCCCTTCACTGTTTGAGATGAAAGGCGCTATACATAGGGAGGGGCAGAGGTCCAGTGTGTTTCCCCGAAATCCCCCCCCACACACACACAAACACACACACACACACACACACATGCACGCGCACACACACACATGCACGCACGCACACACACACACACACACACACAAGCACATTAGGCCAGCAGGAGGCCAGCTGCCCCCCCCCCCCCCCCACACCCACACACACACAAACACACACACACACGCACATTAGGCCAGCAGGAGGCCAGCTGCCCCTCCCCCCACCGCCCCAGTGCGGCCCGAGACCACAGCTAACTGCATCTCTCACCCCGGGAAATGAGCGATGGGGTCCATTAGGACCGGTTCTGCTGCCAGACGTTACTTAAAAGCCGCTCCTCCGCGAGAGCAGCGCTGGCCTGCCTGTGGAACCACCGCCGCGCAGGCTGCGGAAATTGCGCAGACGTGTGCGTACCCATGACTGGATGGCGTCCCGGTAATTCAGGAGTGCACCTGTGAGTCACGTGCGGTTTCCGTGATTCCGGTGCTTTAGACACACGCGGCTAACGCGGCCAACGTGGAACAGTGGCTCAGCAAGTGGAACTGCGTCGACCATTCCCAAAAGAACTGCAAAAGACCCATCTCTTCACGCTGTACCTTGAAGGTACAATAGGTCAGATTTTTTAGTTAAAACATTGCTACAAGACCATTGTAAATCCCTTCCTATCATTGAAAAAGGCTCACTGACATGTTGACTCACCCTCTGCCAGTGTTTATAGTCCTTAAATTCGGGTTTCAAAATATACCGTTAGAAATCCAAAATCACCTATTGTACCTTTAACTCCTTTGTGGGAGTCCCCTAATCTATTGTCACTTGTCTGTCTTTAGCCCCTTTTATTTTAGACCTTAATCTAGGACCTTTTCATTTGTATTTGAGTAGGTACTGGATGAGGACGCTGGTTAAGGATAACGCTGAACTCATGGGGCTGTATATTCAAGACAGGAGCCCAGTTTCGATTAGTCCTCTCTCCTTGACAACTAAGAAGGTCATTTAAAGGTCCGTTCTACAGTGACTGATTACTTCTTTTTTTACTATATTCAATAAGCGCGCTGGTACATAATTAATTTCGCTCACATTGATAGATTTACAATCACGAATGGAAAAGATGTGTCTTTTTAAGCTGCTTCTGAAATGGATGTTTGGGGTAATAAATCTTAAAGAGTCCTGGCAAAGACCGATGATTAGACAGTTGACCATCGGATCTGAAGTTACAAGTACATGCACCAGGGGGCGACATTCGATCTTTCCCTTGGTATATCTAGCAGGCGTATTGACTGGAATTTCGCTGTAACTGGACTCTGTAGAAGTACAGAATGATGGGTCCAGTGTTGTGTCAACTATCTGGTCCCTCAACTGAGAAAGCCGTCAGGTTTCTTGGTTAATCGGTCATTCCAAAAGGCCAACTTGGAGGTTTGGTTTCGCGTAACGGACTACAGCCTGCATTATTAACGACGCGCCTTTAGATAGCAAGCACATATAAACAGTGGGTGCAAAGATGACCAGTTGTCTGAACTGGTTCCACTCCTTAAAAATACGAATTTCAACAGAAATGCAACGGGCAAATATTGCACTGACCTGTTGATATTACATCTAAAAAAAGTTAATAATGCATTTACTACTACTTATTTTTGCTTGGACTATTCGACAGCAAACGTTTTAATGTATATTTGCTGTGTGATATCTTTATGTGATTAAGTATACTTGTGTTCTCTCTAAACGAATCCATAGCAAATTGCACTTGAAGTGACATGCAACAATATCCGTTTTGTGATATTTACGCATACAAATACGATGCAAACACTTTCACACGTAAGCTAAGCGATTCGCGTCAATGTTAAGCGTTAGCGCACACAGATACAAACCCACCATCTATGAGAGGCGACTGGGAGAGATTCCCTCTGTCCTCGGGGAAGGATTCAACGAGTCTCTTGAACAATCTTCCTAAATCCGAATAACTCCGGTGGAGGTAAAGAATGTTTCTGTCCGACCACTCGGTCCTGATCTCAAAGAACTCCTCTTCCTCGCCCCGCTGGCTAATAATCAACCGCCGGATCCCGTTAACCCAGCAATCTTTGACGAACATGTTAACAAGCGACGTGCCCTCGAACACGGAAGATGCCATTCCTTGGCTCAGTCCAGCATTATTGGGTTAGGAGCCGGTGCGCCCCTGTCCGCCGCGAACCAGCCTCGGACTGGAAACGTAGCCTACAAGGCGTAGTTCAGGAGTCGGGATAGCTGGAGCCGTGTGGGATGATCCCTTTCACTTATTCATGCTGCGCTCATCCTTCTGTTAACTTCCTCCGACGCAGATGTTCTGAAACGCAACAGAAGTTTTCCATCGACTTGCGGACTCTCGCGGAGTACGCACGCTCAAACGTGGCAATGACAAGCACGGACGGAGAATGGGGAGGGCCAAGAAATGTGCTGAACTGCCTGCCAGTCCCCCTTTCGACGGAATCTCATAGGATGGGGGGTGTTTCGCTGTAGTTTTTAAATTGAGAAATGTGACGCCGAATCCCACCGCTCCCACACAATTCATGTGGATCTAAAAGTGAATTAATTTATGTGCTATGCAGTCTCAAATGTTTGGCCGTTCCATTCGAACTAGCTTCCAACCTTTCAACAAGTCATGTGTATCAACGTCAGTCTGAATAAATATCAATCCTCTCTCTCTCTCTCTCTCTCTCTCTCTCTCTCTCTCTCTCTCTCTCTTCAAAAGACCAGGCTCTTAGAGTGCTATCTATCTAAATTTACGTTTTTACGCAGTGCAATAAAGACAAACTGCAAACTGTGAAAGATTAAAACGCCCCAGTTTGTCAGGCTGCCATTCTAAAATAAGGTTGATTTCTCCTTCACAATGAAATTTAACCTGGGGCACATGAGCTGGTCCTTCTTGCTCTTGTTCAAAACCAAGGAAGGACCATCTCCAGATAATTTTAAAAAATGACATTCAAAACTTCATCAGCGGAATGCAACATAAAGCCTACAATGGGGGCAGTTTAACGCTTTTAAATGCCTGTTGCATTGCATTGTTTAAAAAAATCGTTGTCGGAATCACAAAAATGGCTTAATGAATTAGGCCGTTGTTTTGTCTACAATGAATGGTTAGGCAAGACAGTGGCAAAGCTCATAATCCTACGTTTGCTGGTTTAGAGGAAGTGAGTTTGTTTTGGCGAGTGCGTGGCTTCGGACAGCGCTAATAATAACTTCGAGGAAGTGTCTGGTCAGCATGTTCAAGCAGCGCGCTGCTCTTTGCGCCTTTGTGTTGTGCCACCGAGGTATGGACATGCGCGTTCTTCGTCAAAGAACATCATCTAATTTAAGCTCTCTCTCTCTCTCTCTCTCTCTCTCTCTCTCTCTCTCTCTCTCTCTCTCAATGGCTCTTTCTAAGGCATCTTCAAACCACATGCAAGATCTTTTTTTTAAACTTTGCTCTGGATGCATGATCAAAATCCATAGCCTGAATTAGCAGTGAATAAACATGAAATGGGTTGCCACACGTTCACCTGGCCAAAATGGCCAAAAAATGGCAAGTGTCATATCCCATAGTTTTTGTTATTTATTTCAGCAAAACTTAACAGCAATACCATAACTGTTTAAAGACCGCACATGCAGTACGGTATAATGTTCAGTGCTTCTTTGAACTACGATTCACAACCGAAAGAAAGCGGAATATTATTGACTCACGCATCACAGTGCCGTATTCAGAAAATTCTATACCATGTGATGTGATGTGGTGTGACGTCACCTCCCCGTCCCCTTTTGCCTGGGACCCGCGGGCCATCATGGGATTGCTGTCGTCTGGCCACACAGTGATGTCATCCGACATGCTTCCCACCGTGGCTAATATGAGCCAGAACAGGAAAGAAAGAGCTCCCACACTTCATCTCCATGGCATAGTCACCACCAAAGATTCTCAAAGCTTCTTACTGATTAATTCAATTAAATAGCCTTTCCCCTTCCTGATTTCACCTGTGTGTCACAGTCACATTAGAAAGAGGTCATTGGTCAATGATAGCAATAAAATCAATTGGAATCTTTGTTTCTTTCAAAATTGTAAGGCAGTGTTCTAGAACGCCATTGCTTTGATTGTTCCATCAGCATTGGAATGTTCAGTTACATAGTAACCTATTTGTGATCTTTCACCTCACAGGGATACAATCCAATTTTGCCTCTTGAGATTAAACCTTTGGCACTACCTTCAAAGTTTCCATCACTCTACCCTCCCCCCCTCCCTCCCAGTCAACCAGGCAGCAGGAAAGTCTGATCAGACAGACCTTTTTTTCCCATCCCTGCCTCACCTGGGAGTCAGGTGTGAAGACGGCCTGGCCTCAATCGGTAGCACTAACCACCCGGGAGAAAAAGAAAATCAGGGCTGGGGTTGGATCCGAGTGGATTCGAGTTTACCATCCCTGCCTGGCATTGTACCAGAGAGGACGGGGGGGGGGGGGGGGGGGGGGGGGCAGCATTTCTCTCTGTGTAATGGCCCGTTGACAATTACTGCCCAGTGAAGTCACAGCAGAGGCTCTCTCTGCCCGCTGTACTCAGCAGGGCAGGGCTGATGAGTTTATGGGGGAGCCTCGTCGTCCTGATGGGGCAGCGCCCCAGATTGAGCCGCGATGGTCCGTAACCTTCATTTGCTCGGCGGAGACGGAAATCATCGCCTTTAAAAAAGGCAATCTTTGGACGATAAATTCCTCTTTGCTCTTTTCTAATAACGCCGACAGGAAATCCACACAAGTGATATGCAGCGGTACAAAAACAAATGCTAATAGGATTGATCGGGCCGTTTAAAAGGGAAACTACGCTTTACATCAATATACGGTCTATTGGTATTAAATTAATGAGGCTGTTCGCGTGTAGGTTCGAAATCCCATCCAAGCCCAACAAATCAAGTGTCGATTCAAGCAATTAAGCTTGGGAGTGCGGGGAATGAACCTTTGACGGGATGGCAGGAGTCTGTGCCGTGCATCTTTGAGTGTAGAAACAAATAACAACATTCAACAAAATCAAATAATACAGAGTAATATTGCAGCAATTTGGTATCCCATAACTGACTGGATGTTACTCCTTTCTGGCCAAAAATAATTTTAAAAGATACATTTCAGATTTGCTAAAAATACGATCGCTCAATGGTAAGTTGTGGCTGTGGTTTGGGATCAGTGTTGGAGGAACATCGTGTGAGGACCGATGGCGGTTCGATCGCTCAATGGTACGTTGTGGCTGTGGTTTGGGATCAGTGTTGGGGGAACATCGTGTGAGGACTGATGGCGGTTCGATCGCTCAATGGTCAGTTGTGGCTGTGGTTTGGGATCAGTGTTGGAGGAACATTGTGTGAGGACCGATGGCGGTTCGATTGCTCAATGGTAAGTTGTGGCTGTGGTTTGCGATCAGTGTTGGAGGAACATCGTGTGAGGACTGATAGTGGTTTGATCGCTCAATGGTACGTTGTGGCTGTGGTTTGGGATCAGTGTTGGAGGAACATCGTGTGAGGACTGATGGCGGTTCGACGGTGCAATGTCGCTGCCACGAGGGAGCCCCCTTCCACGAACAATGCCCCGCTTTCAGAAAAATACGAGTTTACCCCTGCAAGACCCCAAAACTGTTCCTCAGGGGAGCGCGGCTCATTGAAGGCCGGATTTATAACTGGCTCACGCGCCTCTCTGTGGGGTGGGCTGGCCGGCCTGTTTCTGTAGGAGGGAACCCAAGGCAAGCTCAGTTCTGAAAGAGCTTTTGAAAAGAGGGGGCCTGCAGGGGTCTTAGGGTATCCCCATGCTTTTGGGGCGGGGGGGCGGGGGTTGGAATTCCATCGTGGGTGGAGAGTGGGATTAGTCCATTTGATGGCAGATCAGGAGTAAAGTACGAGCAGTTGGACATCCAGTCATTTTACGTGTGTCTTCGGATAGACTTCGGATAGGTTTTTATTTATTTATTTATTTATTTTATTCTAAGTTCTAGAACTTCATTGTATTCAATTACTAGCAGTGATTGTGACATCAGCATTAGAATGTTCAGTTAAGAGCAGGGAAATGGACAGAGTTGGAGGAGAGCTGGACAGAGTTGGAGCGGGGAAACGGAAAGCTGAACAAGAGGAAGACTTACGGGGTTCACCTTCAAGAGCACAGAGAACCTCGAGGGATTTCATAACAAGAAATCCAACAACGAAGCCGTTATGGCCGTCACATGACCTGTTGCTAGTTCTGAGTTTCTATTCAAAAGTTGTTTTTTTTACCCCCACCACCAAGACTTCTAAAGAATGTCACTGAAGACAGGAACAGCAGCATTCCACGCTGTTGTCCACATGTACCCTCTGAAATGATTCAATCACAACACCATTTTCACTCCATCCCCAATGTTTCCATGGATACAGGGGCGGGGGGGTGGGGGGGGGGGGAGGCATAGCTATAGTGTGCCTGTTCACAGACTGTCACAGGGGGGAAACAATCTCATCTTAAATAACCACGTGACTCCACGCGGACGTTTCTAGCACATACGGCCTCCTGTATTCTACCTGTTATCAAATGGCTGTCCTGCAGCACGTCTATAGATCTATCGTATACATTATTAACGACAGTTATTTGCATGCATCCATGACTTATACTTAACACTGAGTAGTTTACCGTTAGTGCTGTGTCTCTGGATGTGTGGGGTAGAACAACAGTGAAGGCTGCAGTGTGCTTGCCATGGATTGTAAGATCGATAGCATCGGATGAACACAAAGTACTGTTGTCACTCCGGATTCTGCATTCAAACCCTGACAGGCCTTTAACACCCCGCATTAAGCAGCGGCACTAGCACACTAATGGAAGCCCTGATCAAATCTCAGTGGCACGCACAGTGAGTGTTAATCTTAGTGTTAATATTAGTAGCACACAAAGTGAGTGTTAATCTTAGTGTTAATATTAGTAGCACACAGTGAGTGTTAATTTCAGTGTTAATATGAGTAGCACATAGTGAGTGTTAATCTTAGTGTTAATATTAGTAGCACATAGTGAGTGTTAATCTTAGTGTTAATATTAGTAGCACATAGTGAGTGTTAATCTTAGTGTTAATATTACAGGCACACATAGTGAGTGTTAATCTCAGTGTTAATATTAGAGGCACGCACAGTGAGTGTTAATCTAATTGATGATGTGCATCAGTGGGGCTTGCCTTGCCAGACTCCCTACTTTGATGAATATATCTTTCGTGTCCAGCTATATCTCATGATTTCTTGATGGCTCGGATTTTTTGGAATCTGATTTGACTCACACATGCGTGCCGAGGCTGCCAGTAGCAGGGTTTCCTCCGAAGTCAGCAAAGTCGGCTCCATTTTTATTTCATAATAATATGTATTATTTTGACCAAATTGTGACCATATTGTGAGACACACTGTGATTCCGCTGGGCGACTGAGGCACATCTGACAGACGAATACATCAAACTCACACTCTCTCCTGCTAATGGACTGCATTTCATTGTTTTGAATCAGCGGGCGTCATCGGGCCAGATTCAGTTCCTGTCCCTATCGATCTCCCAGGCTCTCTCTCACCCACGCTCGGTTTTTATTTATTTATTTCAAAAGAGCGGGAGGAAGCGGGGAGAGAGGCAGCTGATGCCGCGGCGGAGAAACCGCCGGGCAGAGTCTCCGGCACAGATTTAACACCAGCCCACCTGATGACAGCAAGCGTGCAGAGTTATGGTCTGGAGGCAAATCATTTCAGCAGTGACACCAGTTACAGTGAGCTTTTTATGCAAAGTCTCTGAACTGATAATACTTAAATATTACTCTGGTTAGCGTGGCGTCAATCAAAACTGCACCGGTCGGTCGCATGCAAGGTCGTTGACATTCGTGCATAGTACTTGGTTGATATTTTGTATGTAAAACATTTCGTTAGGTGTAATAAAAATCCATGTCTTACCCATTGGCCAGCTGCATCCGTTATCTCCTGAACTCCCTCTCCTTCCTGTCCCAGGCCGGAGAGGGCAGGAGGCACGGCCCTGCACACAATGGCCCCTTTGAGGAGCAGGTTTTTTTGGAATGTTTTTTTTTCTTTCTTTTTTTTGTCAGTGTTCTGGAACTCCATTGCTTTCTATTATCAGTAGTGATTGTGACATCAGCGTTAGAATGTCTGGTTATGTTCGGTTGGGGAATAAATGTGATCTCAGTGACTTTGACCGAATGAGCGTGGTCGGAGTATCTCAGAAACTGCTGATCTCCTGGGATTTTCACGGAGAGCAATCTCTGTCGTTTGCAGAGAATGTTGCGAAAAACCAAAAACAATCCAGTGAGCAACAGTTCTGTAGGCAGAAACGCGTTGTTAATGAGAGACGTCAGAGGAGAAGGGCCAGACTGGTCAAAGCTGACAGGAAGGTGACAGTCACGCAAATAACCACACATTTCGACAGTGGTATGTAGAAGAGCATCTCAGGACACATGGCTACAGTAGCAGAACATCTAATAATAAGTCTAAAAAAAGACCTAATAGTGCTCACTGAGTATAAATGTGTGTTGTGGTCTCTCTTGTCAAATTGAGGTTAAAATGGCACTAAACGGATTCCCTGTTGTTCCACAGCAGTCTGCAGCGACCGTTATTTCCTGACCACAGACATTATGGCCACCTGCTGAACAAATGTGGGTGAAGCTCTATTTATGAAGCTGTGACCCACCCCACACACACATGTGACAGCAGTGTGACCGGACTGTTCCAGCACGCTGAGTCACCCCCCACCCCACACACACACACACACACCCCCCACACACTCACACACTCACACACACACTCACACACTCAACCTCACACATACTCACACACACACTCAACCTCACACACACATACTCACACTCACACACACACTCACACACACACTCAGTCACACACACACACACACACACACACACACACTCAACCTCACACACACTCACACACACACTCACACACACACACACACACTCACACACACTCACACACACACACACACACACACACACTCACACACACACACACACTCACACACACACACACACACACTCAACCTCACACACACACACTCATACTCACACACATACACACACACTCACACACACACACACTCAACCTCACACACTCACACACACATACTCACACACACACTCACACTCAGACACACATACTCACACACACACACACTCACACACACACACACACACACTCAACCTCACACACACTCACACACACTCAACCTCACACACACACTCACACTCACACACACACACTCACACTCACACACACATACTCACACACACACACTCACACACACACACACACACACGCACTCACACACACTCACACACACACACACACACTCAACCTCACACACTCACACACACTCAACCTCACACACACACACACACACACACACTCACACACACATACTCACACACACACACACACACACACACACATGTGACAGCAGTGTGACCGGACTGTTCCAGCATATGCACACACACACACACACAGACATGCACATACTCACAGACAGACACGCGCACACACGCACACACACATACGCACACACGTTCATGCACATACACTCACATGCACACACACACTCACACACATGCACTCACACACGCACACACTCATGCACATACACACACACACACACATACATGCACATACACACACTCGCACGCACACACACTCACACACACACACACATGCACGTACACACACACACACGCATACTCACACACACACACACACACACACACACTCAACCCCACACACGCACACACACACTCACACACACACACACACACACACTCACACACTCAACCTCACACACACACACACACACACTCAACCTCACACACTCACACACACTCACACTCACACACATATACTCACACTCACACACTCTCACACACACACACACACACACACACACACACACGTGACAGCAGTGTGATCGGACTGTTCCAGCATATGCACACACACACACACACACACTCACACACAGACATGCACATATTCACAGACAGACACACGCACACACACATACGCACACACGTTCATGCACATACATTCACATGCACACACACACTCACTCACACACGCACACACTCATGCACATACACACACACACACACATACATGCACATACACACACTCGCACGCACACACACTCACACACACACACACACATGCACATACACACACACACACGCATACTCACACACACACACACACACGCACGTACACACACTCAGTGTGTCAGTGTGGGTTCAGAGCAGTCCCTTATTTAGCTGCGTGGTGACATTCGTCTTTCATGGTAAAGGAGAAGAAGAACTCCTGAGAATGATATCAATAGATTTATGGCACAGTTGGCAGAAATATGACGGAAACTCATTAAACCCACGATGATTAATAACAGTCATGGCAATAATATTCCTTTAATATTTGTCACAGATTCTGTGCCGATGCTAATTTGCTGAAGTAATTTCATTAGTACCTTTACTGCGTGTTGTGATGTGAATGAACAACGAAGTTGTCCAAGATCTGTGTGGATTTCATCAGCAAACCCTTTCTGCCTGCAGACCGTAACCCCAGGTGGAGTCAGACACAGAAAGACACATGCAAATGCCACTACAGCCCCAGAGGCTTAGGACTTTGCATTTCATGCGTTCAGGGTATCGGCGCAGCTGTGCCTGCAAGCAAATGAAAACCCACAACTCAGCTCAGATTCGGACGATAACTGCTCCCCAGAAAGCGAAAGATGAAAGGTGAAATGATGACATCAGCAAATGCGCAGCGTATGCGATCTCCCATTGGCTGGGATCTGGTGAATGGCTTGTCATGGATTAGGTGGCGCTCTACCGTGCTGGCTTCCAAAGGAGTAACCATCTGCAGGAAGAGCTCTGACTCAGCCTGAGAGAGGAAACCATCAGAAAAAATCCAAACATATGTGTGTGCACTGCAAGAACCAAAAAATAATTAGTATTTTAGTCTCAAATATTACTAATGAGGTAAGACAGTTTGACTCATTTCAAAGTTTGTCACTGGAAAAAGAAGCAAACATGAACTTAAAACATGCAAATATTTTCTGCTTGAGAGGAAAAATTTAGATCTTAAGTCTCATGACAAGACTGAAATGTTTCTGAAGACGGACATTTTGTGCAGTGCAGATCTAACATAGCGACTACGTATTATTGTTATTTAAATAAAGCTGATTGTTGGGCTAATTGCCTGCCCCTACACCTTTCCCTGCTAATGAAGACTCCATTAAGAGTGAAGCAGAGCTTTAACCCAGCAGAACCAGAACACCCCCCCCCCCCCCCCCCACTGTTCTGCATTAATGCTCCTCACTCTTTTCGGGTGCGGAGATGAAATTAAAATCTCCCAGGAATGCGGCAAATTGCCCATGAAAAAGGCAGTAATAAAGACACCACAAATTGAAATCGCACTCGAGCATGTTATGAATTATTATTCTTATTCTTATTCTTATTAGTATTCACAGATGGTACCATTATTAAGGAAGACAGGTCTACTAATGCACGTGGTTGTGGATCACTGAAGTGAGCAGGCAGTGTAAAATCATCGGCTCTTAACTGGGGAATGCCTGCAGTGGTGTAGGGAGTTACATTTTAACAAACATCATAAATCATATTGATATACACAGAATTCAGAATAGATGGGTACAAACACCGTGCCTCTATCAGTCTTAAGAAGTATACTCATTTAGTACACTAATTTCTGTACGTGTATACATCACTTCCTTAGATTAGATTAGATTCCACCGATCATACTGGTGCATGTTAAAGTTTGTTGGAAAAAAATGTTTTTTTTGGGTGCCCAAAAATGGCATGTGAGTAACATACAATCCGGGATACAAGCTGGGATGTATACAGGATGGATTGGCAGGGCTTTTCGGGGTGCGTAGGATGTTTTATGGATGATGTAGAGCCACCGTTCTTCAATAAGGACTGCAGTCGGGTTCCTTGATGTCCTCAGAGAGAGCGAGAGAGCGAGTTAAAACACCTGTCCCCCATAATTCGACCCTGTCGTCAGACAGAGCGTTTTCACCCAGCCCGGCCCGGAGAGCAGGAGAGTGATCTTTACACGCTGAACCCCATCAGAATCACCATGGCAACACAAATCAGAGGCATTCTCCTGGTATCTCTATCTCTGAGGTATTAAAGCCATTACTTCACTGAACAGACCTTTTCTCCAACGCTGTCTCGCTGGTAGATTTTCTGTTGTTGGTATAAAAAAGAAGAAATAGCGCAGGAAATAACCTACGCCAGAAGGAAATAGTTTTCTTTCATTCCCCTCACAATGCTTATTGAAGACAGTAGATAACCGTAAATAGATTTTGGATTATTGTATAAAAATCCATAATGCATTTTAAAATGAGTGATGGTATGTGGGGTTTCCCCACGGTGATGTAGAAGTGCCGGTAACAGTCTGTGCGAATGAACGATTACTTCTGCTTTTATTTTACCATAATACCCACCCAGGGTTTATATCCTTTAATTAGTTGATTTTAAAAGATAAAATACCTTATAAAGTCTTCCCAGAAAGGTCAGGAGTGATGCCACACGATGCTATACTCTCAGATACCCTGGGTTTTTCAGCCAGCTGCAATAAGAAGTGTTGGGATTTTTATTAAAATATCAGTGGTCAGTGAAATCTTTTTGTGTGTGTGTGCGCATGTGTGTGTGCGCGTATGCATGTGTGTGTGTGTTCTTTATGAAAGATCTCCACTATGACATTGTGTGACATCCTGATTGTAACTGTTGTAACACAGAATAAAGATTGATCGGCTGATTGATTAATGCAGCTACATCTCCAACAGCTCGTCAGTATGTTTCCTATGTTTTCAAGTTATCCTGTAATATCCCTGTATGAAAGATATGATATTTACACGCATGTCTCCTTCAGGTTATATTCATACAGCAATAGCATCATACCACTAGGCTGCTCAAAGATTTTATGGCCTTTCACTTTATGACTTCTAATTGTTTTCATAGACCTGAAGTCTGACTACATGAAGCCTGAAGTCTAGACGCTTACCCATTCATTTTATTATTTTATTAGGAGTAGTGTCTGTGACCAGCTCTGTAATGTATGCGAGCGCACACACACACACACACACACACACACACACACACACACACATACACACACACACACACACACTCACACACACACACACACACACTCATGTACACACACTCACACACATACACACACACTCACACACATACAGACACACACTCACATACACACTCACACACATACACACACACACACATTCAAACACTCACATACATACTCACGCACACACACATACAGACACACACTCACGTACACACACTCACACGCATACTCACGCACACACACTCAAACACTCACACACACGCACATACACATTCACACACACTCACTCACACACAGGCCACGCTTTTTTACACAGCCTTTTTTTCCTGTGTTTGAAAAAGCTCCCCACATGCAGGGAACAATTCTAACACAGTCAGCAAAAAATAAAAAGTAGCTATAATCTGCCCTGAAGGTTTGAACTACTCTCTTCTCTTTGGCAAGAGAAAAAAAAATAACTATGAAGAATTTGAATAGAAAATAATACACCGCAATTTGCAAGCTACGGCAGTTTTCTTGTTTTTTTTTCCACACATTTGTCTCTCGTTACTTGTGGTCTGGAGCCAGAGGCCTGTGGGACAGAAGGACAGGGGAGGAGGAACGAGGGAGCAATATTAGCACACTACCAAAGAGATCCAAACAACCCCTCAGAGGTACCCCGATCTCAGAGTTACCCCAATCTCTCGGTGCTGATATAAGCCCTCGGAGGAACCCCAATCTCTCGGTGCTGATATAACCCCATCAGAGGTACCCCAATCTCAGAGCACTGCGCCCACGGCCAAACCAGCGAAACCGGGTGGTCACAAGACCGATCGGCGAAATCACACTCCTTCACCACAATGACGCCGTCCGAGTTCCCGGAAAGCCTGCCTCAGCGTTTCTCCTGCGGTTCTCCATTCCATTCCTCGTCAGATAATGGGGGGAGGCCAAACTTTAATCCCTCAGCCAGTTCCCTGACGTTACTGCCACTTTCATTTCTGTCGTTTAACTGGCGATCGATCCATTGAGCCGGTGGCGTACCATAGAATGTCGCTGGAGGACTGACGGTTACAAGAAAAGACTTTTAAAAGGCATTTCACATTTTGGGACTCAGCGAAAGTCGATGAAGGAATGTGTTGGAAGTTTGATCAAAATGCTCTTATTGAAAACCGGGAACGATGAAGTTTGATTTAAACGCTTTCTTTTAAAACTGTGAAATGGTTAGAATTGACAATCATGTGCAAAAATACCCTTTCCTAAATGTTTCTATATATCTATATATGAACTAAAAAAATAATAACTTAAATGAATCACTCTACAGAAGATTTTTTCAGGTTGGAAAAAGCCTGCAGAAAAAGGGGGATGTGTGGATAATAATTAGAGGTGAATTCCTGACTGAGAGTGTTGATGCATAGAGCAGCTGGCCTGGTTGTGTGATGGAGACAGGGACCCAGGGCTGCTCAAGTCCTGGCCTGACGCTGTGATGAGTTCCCTCTGGGCTGTAGACAGATGACCAGCTAAATGGGATGAATCGTCCATTTTCCTTCATTACACGCCCTTATGTTCTCATGTACATGATAACCTAGCACAGGCATGCAGGCAGGCTTCAGAACACAAGGGTGGAACTTTAGTCTGAATATTGGGGAGGGGACTGCTCTAGAAGTTCTGGGGGGTACATTATTCCAAAGGACAGCTGTGAAATTACGGTAAATTATAAAGGGGAAATGCTGCTGTTGGTCACAACATGGAATCCCCATCTTTATGATATTAATCATTTTTCCTCATCATTATGTTATAATATTGTGGGTGTTATGTTTTGCATTTTTTTCAGTTACGCGGTTGTCTTAAAAACATTGCAGGTGCTTCTTGCTAACCTGCATAATGTTATGCATACAGTACATCCTGTCCAATTGGTATTGCCATTGCACCGCACCAGCATGTACAGCATGTATATCAATCGATTAAAATAATTTATTGATAAAAAACAATGTTACCAACAGAGCCAAGGGAACGAGAATACAAAATAAGAAGAAGGCTTTGAGCCATTTCTGCACACTCAGCTACAGAGAGCCACAGCGTTCTGTGTCTGATAAATGACTAAATTACTCTGAAGTAAAATCCTTGAGGAAATACAATTCCACAGCCAAATCAAATGAGTATATTTTTCAGCACTTTCGCATCTTTCTTTTTTTCTTCAGTCAGACCATCTCTCAGAGAGGATCGTTCTTTCTTCATTAGATTACATTATTGGCATTTTGGCAGACCCTCTTATCCAGAGCGACGTACAGTTGATTAGACTAAGCGGGAGACAATCCCCCCCTGGAGCAATGCAGGGTTAAGGGCCTTGCTCAAGGGCCCGACGGCTATGCGGATCTTATTGTGGCTACACTGGGAATCGAACCGCTGACCTTGCGGGTCCCAGTCCTTTACCTTAACCACTACGCTACAGGCCGCCCTACACACGGCGCAGATCGGTTTAAGCGAGGTGGGCCAGGCCAGACGGGGTGGTGTGAGAGGGCCGCTGTCAGAAGGTCAGGGTCCAAACGGCCTTTCAATCCGGACCCCTCCGCTGGCAGTGGCCCACGCACATAATGTCAGGTCCCGGCTCGGGTTGCTCCACGCTGGCTCCGCGTGCGCTCTGCGTGTTATTTCTGCGGATGGCTGGCACCGCCGTGGGCACAGCCTACCTCCAGCCTTTAGGTGGTGACCGACTGCTGCCACGGCAACAGCGCTAACCTGGCTCCACCTCTCCCCCCTGAGCCCCGCAGGGACCTCGCAGAGCTGGGAGCTCTTTCCTCTGCGCGTCTTTCAGCGCTGATGCCGACGCCTGCCCAATGGCACCTCGTCTGGGGGACTTCAAACAGGTCCACATGCAGCTGAATATACACTCACTTAATTAGGTATTTATCAGACTCATTTTTTAGACTTGTACTGGTGTAGCCTATCCACTTAGAGGTTTGATGCGTTGTGTGTTCAGAGATGCTCTTCTGCATACCACTGTTGTCATGTGTGGTTATTTGCATTGCTCTGAGCAGTCTGGCCCTTCTCCTCTGACGTCTCTCATTAACAAGGTGCTTCTGTCTGCAGAACTGCTGGTCACTCGATTTGTTTTTTGTTTTTTTTTCTGTACCATTCTTTGCAAACTTTAGAGACGAGTGTGCGTGAAAATCCCAGGAGATCAGCGGTTTCCCAGATACTCAAACCACCCCGTCTGCCACCAACAATCATTCCACAGTCAAAGTCAATTAGATCACATTTTTTCCCCATTCCGATGGTTGATGTGAAGATTAACTGAAACTCACTGACCCATATCTACTTGATTGTATGAATTGAACTGCTGCCACACAATTGGCTAATAGATAATCACATGAATAAGTAGGTGTAATAAAGTAAAATAAAGTGCTCGGTGAGTGTATACTGTAATCTCATTCATACTTTCTGCCTCCATCGAATTGTTGAAAGCTATTTCATTTGTCTGAGATTTAAGTAGAGGACTCTGCTGACAGGGTAAAGTCCATATTCTGGCACAGTGCAGCAGACTGTAACATATAAAATGGTACAATAAATTGTTGTTTTTACGAGATCAATAAAAAAACACCCTGGCCCTGATATTATCTTGCGAAAGAGGTAAAGAAATTGGGTCTGCTCAGCCAATCACAGCTTCTGGATCGACACCGTGAGAAGGTTTGTATTGGTGTCCTTTACCCGGTCTTCTCATGGTCCACACAGACGGACCCCACACACACACCTCTGCCCTTCCCCGGTAAATCAGCAGTAAACAAACACTAACCCCACAGATCATCCTCTGAGCCCTGTGATGATCCTCATGCACTTAGCAGCCTGCAGGGATGGCGCTCCTCTGTTATCAGACACGCTGGCCTGCTCCTGCTGTCTCTGAATGGATCCCCGGGCTTTCACCTTAACAAGGGGAGCGAAGAGGCAGAAGACAGGCCAGTTACCCTCATTTAGGAGCCCTCCACCTCCCGGAATCGATCGCACTGTTTTTGGACAGGGCCATACACCTGGAGCGTATTCCCCGACTACAGGCCTCTGTTGTGAGCTGTGCCTCCAGCACCTCCGCTCCTGAAATCCACAGCGCAGGAGACGGGGAACCAGGGGGGAGAGAAGAGAGGAGGAGTGGGGAGGAGAGGGAAGGGGGGGTGGTGGGGGTAACTGTCAGGGAGTGCAGAAAATCTGCCCCAGGGCGGGTCCCCTCTGCGGCCCCCCCTCAGCCAGTGCTCCTGAGGGCCACACCTGCACCTGCCCAGCTGAGCCGATGCTGTTCCCTGTTGAGTGACAGAAGGGGGGGAGGGGGGGATTCCACAAGGACGGGGGGGGGGGGGGGGGGGGGGGGGGGGGCGCAGGTGCGCATAAGATTCCCCCAACCTGCCCTCCCCTCCCCAACAGAACACACACTCACTGCCCCCCTCCCCAACAGAACACACACTCACTGCCCCGTCCCAACAGAACACACACTCACTGCCCCCCTCCCCAACAGAACACACACTCACTGCCCCCCTCCCCAACAGAACACACACTCACTGCCCCCTCCCCCCCCAACAGAACACACACTCACTGCCCCGTCCCAACAGAACACACACACACACTGCCCCCCCCCCCAACAGAACACACACACACACTGCCCCCCCCCCCAACAGAACACACACACACACTGCCCCCCCCCCCAACAGAACACACACTCACTGCCCCGTCCCAACAGAACACACAGTCACTGCCATCTCCCCAACAGAACACATACTCATTGCCATCTCCCCGCTCAGCTCATAATTGGCTCCGTTGACACCTGGAGCATAAATAAATCTGACAGTTTATGATAAATAACAGTGAATTTGACAGTGGACGGCCATTTTGTGTGCCAATAAAAGCTGATGAAGTGGCGATCAGGGCATGTGAGTTTCATAGAGACCCTCGGGGTCAATCCAGTGAATAAATGAGAATTAATTTAATAATTCAGCGAATAAATCAATACAATTCTCTTCTGCTCTGTCTCCTCACAGGGCTGTAACATACTCAGTTGATGATAAATACAATTTTACAGCTTCCTCCTGTTTTCATCCTCTCTCATTCTGCTGTCATTCACTGAACAGCACTCATGGCTGGTAGGCTCTGTAGGCTGGGTACGGATGGTGAAGGTGGCAGTCATATCTGATATTAAATGGTAAATGGTTGGCATTTATATAGCGCCTTTATCCAAAGCGCTGTACAATTGATGCTTCTCATTCACCCATTCATACACACACACACACACACACAGCGATTGGGTGCCATGCCAGGCACTACCCAGCTCATCAGGAGTATTGCTCCGGGACACTCCGACACACCCAGGGCAGGATCAAACCTGCAACCCTCCGACTGCCAGACGACTGCTCTTACCTCCTGAGCCAATGTATTAAGGTTACTCAGCAAATTAATTGTGAATTACACCAGGCTGTTACGTGGCATGGTTAGTACGGCATGGTATAACAACCCAAAGTTATTCATCAAAGTACAATATGGAACAAATACAATCGGCTCCAAAATCATTACTACCCTTGATGAAAATAAATCGGGTAATGAGGTTCTTTCTTTTGAATAAAATTGCTGAGGGAAAAAGTTTTATAGCCAAGATATTTTTCTTTTCCAAAAGATTTAGCTGTCAAAATTGTTAGCACCCCTGAGCGGTTTGGGCACCCTCATCTTGGAAGGATAACACTACTGAGTGATCTTCCATCGTGATTTATCAGTCTGCTGAATAAACAGGGGGGGGATCTTTGACAATCCCTCCATCCATAATCTTTCAAGATGTGAAGCGGTCTGAAGTAAACAGCTGTCAGAGCTGTTCCCTTTGAAACTTTCCCCAGCCCAGTGCCCCCGGACGACCCCTCAGTGGCTAGCCTCCCGTCTGTGTGCATGCCAACGAAAACATTCTGCCTTGTCCTGACGGCTTCCTACGGCGCAGAGAGTAGTAGTCAGGATGGAGTGATTAAGAAAACCACAGGAGCTATTTCCTGGCATCCTCTATTTCCTGCCCCCCACCCCACCCCACCCCATCCCGTTGCCTGTCCTTCTCAACAGCTGCCTCCACCCCTACCCCCCGAAAAGTCCAACAAAACCTTCCAGCTGCTGCGTGGAGGAAGGAAGACTTTGACAACGGCGCTCTTGTTTGTCGCCGGAAATTACGGGCGCCCCGAGGTTATCATTAGTTTGCATTACAATAATCGTTAAACGTACGTCAACGGTAATCGAAGCCTGACATTCATTTTATGTCTCTGGAGCACGTCCAAATAAGTAGTTGAACATATACCCACCCCAGGGCAAGGGTTTCTCTGTACGGAAACGAGTACAAACTAGGCCGAGCTGATGAGCCTCTGGTCTAGATAATGGCCAGCGACATGCCCTGCCTCAAGGCATCGGCAAACTCTGCATTACCCCATGCCAGTCCAAGACAATTCCAATGGGGCTCAAATCTGGGCCTTGGGGCACACCGCTGCACTGCAAGATCATCCACTCAAGTCTCAAACACTGGCAAATCAACCATGACTGTCAAGCCGGATAGCTTCCGTGAAAGTATCATAGAGACCGCGCAGGTTATAAGTACATGCGACAACTCGTCACCACTACTATGCCATATGACACTCGACATAGCGGTCAGTTATTGAATAGTGACTGGGAGTGGGTGATTAAAGAGATTTGATTAACACTACAATGGACTGTTTCTTAGTTCTGCCTCTGGAAACTGGAACATCTGACCCCCTATTGATGGGCAGAATTATTAATTTAGGAAGGCCAGGCACTGGCTTAAATCAAAATACATTATTTTGAATACACATTTCTGTTTCCAGCCTCAAATGCAATATCTAAAAATGGCATCTATAGCAGTTCTGATATTGGGGTTTAATGAACTCTGCAAACATTTTTTTTTGCCAGTTGCGAGTGAAAGCTTTGTTAGATCACATCACTTTCCCTCTGTCACTGCCTGCATACCCTTCATCAGGTTCTGCTGAATTTCCATACAGAGCTGAGGAGTGGTTTAACTGGAGGCACCAGCCTATAATCATCCCCCTCAATGAACAAATTTAAATGGATACAGTTAAAGGCAGATTATACATTTCAGACTCAGTGGCATGAGTTATTGCTCTGGCTGGTTATTCAGATGCAATTCAGATAATGCAATTCGTCCCTCATGACAGCCCGAGATCTGCCATGAAGCACAGATTCTGAAACCCACGCCATTTCCCAGCCCTACCTGAAAGCAGGCTTACCGCACACTCTGTACGGCGAAGTCTCAGGCTTCCCCCAGAGGAGAAGCACCTTGGCCTTGCAGGTCATTATCGGCAGAGGCGTTGGTCAACACCGAAACGCCGCCAGGGTAAATATCATTACCCGCGTGAGTCTGGCTGCCCTGGAGGTGCGGGGGACTCTGAAATGTAACGATTCCCAAGCCGGGCTGATTCGGCTGTTGGCTTTTGAGACCACAAACAATCGAAGGTGATTGCATTGTAAACCACCATAAAAATGAGCTGGAGTTCAGCTTGAGGGGGAACAAGGGCAACTTGGACTCTGTGATTCTATCTATCATAATCCCACACTATTTCATGGGTCAAAGTACACCGGGCCCCGGGCTACAGAATACAGTTCTTTACAGTATAATACAATTGAAATATCACATGCAATATTACACCCTTAAGGGCATGTAGTGTTAGTGCAAACCCTTTCCAGCATTTACTCCTGCTACTGTAATGCCACGCGGAATACCGAATAAACACAGATACAGGAATTTCTATACTTCATACACAATAAAAGGTTTAGTGTTCAACTCTTACAGATAGATAGATGGATAGATAGATAAGATATATCTCAAATACTCTCAAAGTGCTTTGCAGTAATGAGGGGGAACTCACCTAAACCACCAAATGTGTAGCACCCACCTCGGTGATGCACGGCAGCCATTTTATTGGACTTATATGTACTCTGTTAGAGTCGGATTAATACTGGACATTTTACCATGGAGTTACATCATTCCTACCATCTGCAAGTACAATGGTGCACAAGGCGTACCTCTCTCCCAATCTCTTCGGGAACAATGATGAAGGTAATCTTAGCTGTGGGCAGACCTTTACAAACTCTACATAATATCACGCATGCCACAGTATCACAGGGGCTTGCAAAGGAGATGGCTCTAAAGAGGGCCTCTAGAGAAGGCCAATAAAAGTCAAACATCAAGTGAGACTCTCTGGAAACACCCTCTCATTATCACAAGCATGAAAAGTTCCTTAAATTACCACTTTTATAATGGCTTAAAATAGCCTATAGAGCTCTGTTTTTATCAACCGTGCACTGAGAAGCATTTCAAAGGAAGCCTACCGAACACAATGGAGCAATGTGATCCAGAAGGAACTCATCTATGCCTTTTTCATTCAATCCAAGAGTTTGAAGCTGAATATACTCCAGAAATTACCTTTAACAAAGCAAAAACTTCTCAAAGCAAGAATATCTTGCACATCATACTCAACATGATAGATGCAAACAAGTTTTTAAATGCTTAGGGAAATTACATACGCATACCGTTGAACTAGTTTAGGAAGTAAACAAAACAAGAATCGGTTTTAATATGTATGCTTCCCTGTTTCATTGCAGCTGAAACGTGGAAGAGTGGCTGAGTCACTGTCATGTTTTTTTTTTGTTACAGAACACTGGCTTCATTACACTTTAATATATTTTCATGTGGTTCTATTGTGCCTCATTAGCTTGGTACAATAAGGGAAGCCAGGGAAAGAAAGTGAACTGGTACACAGCATAAGTCACAATAAATGAGAAAGACTTTCAAAGGATGTTTGCAAATAATTTGTCTGTGTCCACATTGGAATAGAAGTATAGAATGCTAGCTGCACACTGGCATTTTTCCTCTTTTCTTCTATGTAATCAGCTCCAAGCACCAGCAGTCCGGCATTACATTACATCACAGTTATTTAGCTGACGCTTTTAACCAGAGCGACTTACATTCGACTTAACTAAGCAAGGGACAACGTGGAGCAACGCGCGCTTGAGGGCGAGCAGCTGCACGGATCTCATTGCGGTCACACCGGGGTTTGAACCACCAACATTCTGGATCCCAATCAAGCAACGTTGCCACTAGGCTACGGGCCGCCTCCAGCATGTTGACCGGGCGCCACGACGCGTTTTCTCGTTATCTCGACTGGAACGGAAAATCGTTTCATGATTAAAAAGCAGCCCCTCCGGCCCATGTTGTCAGAATTACCGATGCGCCGATGCGGTTTCCTCACAGGCAGAGTCACCCTCTCCGAGCGTCGCCTGGCAGCAACGTACTGTAGCTCCTTTAGAAAAAAAAAACTACGATTTATGGCGGCCCGTGAACCTGGCAAGCGTTGAGCTGAAGTTCGCAAATCACTGGGGTGTCCTGGCTCGTCCTCAAGAGTCCTGCAGCTCATCTGTTCTCGTGCGCGGTCGGATTATGCGCGGTTCAGCCATGCCCGGGCCTCCCAGCGTTTAAACAGTGTTTAAACGGCGTTTCGCTGGGGCCGTCAGAACGGCGTTTACGGCCAAATGTCACCGAAAAACTCACCGCGGGAGTTGCTTTGCATTTTAGCACGCTGCTGGCGGGTTTCGGCGGTCAGATGGCGGTTTCTCCTTTCATAATCAGCTCTAGATGAGCGGTTGAGAAGCCCTGACTTCGTGTTCTGTGGCATCCAGCGCGAGGCCCGAAGACTCTGAAATCACTGCTGCTTCTTTATTGCCCGATCTTTATTCCACACAATCGTGTCATACACTCAGTGAGCACTTTATTAGGTAGACCCGTATGCCAGCTTATTAATGCAAATAATCGCCCAGTCATGTGGCAGCAACTAAATGCATAAAAGCATGCAGACGTGGTGAAGCGGTTCAGTTGTTTTTTAGACCAAATGTCAGAATGGGGAAGAAATGTGATTTAAGTGACTTTGACCGTGGAATGATTGTTGGTGCCGGACAAGGTGGTTTGAGTATTCTCAGAAACGGCTGAACAAGCCAAACCTCTAAGTGGATAGGCTACAGCAGCAGAAGACTTCATGTCTAAAAAATAAGTCTAATAAATACCTAATAAAGTGCTCACTGAGTGTATAGGCGTCTAATAAAGGCAAATGTGTTTGCTGTAGTTTTCCTTCGTTAAAATATCCCATCATTTGAAAAAGTGGGCATCTGCCCTGTTCTTGTATCCTTTGTGTTTCCTTAGTAAAGCTTCTTTGTGACAGTGTCTCTGTAAAAATCACTCTGCAAATAGTATTGAATTGAACTGAATTCATATAGTGAGTTGTTGTGGCCCTTGTAACAATGAAAGAATGCCCTGGATTTATACACGACTTTCCATATCTTTATTACATCCTAAAGGACTTTACAATGCGTGAGTAAAGGAAAAAAGTTATATATATTTATTTCTTCGGTAGCATAAGAGGAAAGGTGATTCTGCTTAAACAATCATCTTGTCATGAGTTTGGACTTTGTCCATATAAACCAACTGTTCACACACTACCGGTGCGTGTGTGTCTGACTATGTATGTGTGCATGCATGCGTGTGTGCGCATGTGTGTATATGCAGTAAGTATGCATGTTGTATGTGTATGTACGTGTGTGAGCATGTGTATACGTGTGTGCCTATGAGTATGCATGTATGTGTGTGGGCATACATGTATGTATTTATGTGTGTGTGTGTGTGTGTGTGCGTGTCTGACTATGTATGTGTGCATATGTGTGTATATACATTAAGTATGTAGTATGTGTATGTGTTTATGTGTGTGAGCATGTGTATACGTGTGTGTGCCTACGAGTATGAATGTGTGGGCATACATGTATGTATTTACGTGTGTGTGCGTGCATGTGTGCATGTGTGTCTGTGTATGTGTGTGTGTATGTGTGTGTGTGTGTCTTTCATTCACATTCCCTCCGAAGGCTGCTGGTGGAGGTGGAAGAGGGGGCTTCCAGTACCCACACACTCCCCCAGCAGGGCAACCACAGCCCCCTCAGCCCCGCTCCAGCAGTCTCCCACACACTCCCCCAGCAGGGAGACCACAGCCCCCTCAGTCCCGCTCCAGCAGCGGTGGAGTCAGCAGCATTACATTATTGGCATTTATCCAGAGCGACATACAGTTGATTAGACTAAGCAGGAGACAATCCTCCCCTGGAGCAACGCAGGGTTAAGGGCCTTGCTCAAGGGCCCAACGGCTGTGCGAATCTTATTGTGGCTACACCGGGATTAGAACCACCGACCTTGGGTGTCCCAGTCATTTACCTTAACCACTACGCTACAGGCCGGCATATGAAATGGAGGCTCTCCGACTTTGGGCCGGGTGAAGGATGAGCTCTTCCAGCTGGGAGATTTATCGCCTTGAAGAACCTGTGAAAAGAGCTCCCAGCCTTTCTCCTTTCTCCAGCGAACACAATGGCCGTCTGAACCAACGCCAAGCCTCAGCTACGCCGGTACGTTTCTAATGCTTTGGAATGAAAAGAGGTATTTTAAATGCCATTTAAAGAATATGGGCATTCATACATTTTAAACCATGGAGCATGACTGAACTACATTCTATAATGCACCACTATAATACATTTTTGATGAGCAACATTAAGAGCAGTAGTAGTGCAAGTCATGTGCGGTTAATGATTCATGAACAATCATATAATGTTGGTCGGATGCTTGTGTCCTTTGCCTGCATAACAGCGGTTCCCAAATTCAGTCCTAAGGTACCCCTGTGTATGCTGGTTTTCATTCAAACCACAATTGCAAAGAATTTTAACAAGCTGTTATTTTTTCTAAGTTCAAAGCAAATGATAATGAGGCAACCCTGCATTGTGTTGATACGTTTAAGAAAATAAATTACAAATGAAATTAAATGCGTGTTCAACCTAATTATTAATGAATAGGCTCATAATTAGCCTATTAGTTAACCTCATGCTTTTATTTGTTACCTCTTCTTATATAATTGTTTGCAAGTCGGTGCTATAAGCACAATATGAACATGGTCATTTTATTCTTCATGCCATTGCAAGGTTATTTCTGGCATAATGTGGTTTAAGGTAAATAATACATTTTACGATGAAAAGCACCTAATTAAGAAAGATTAACAGCTTATTAAAATGATTCAATGGCAGTTGGGGTTGGAGCAAAAACCAGCATACACATGGGTACCCCAGGACTGAGTTTGGGAACCACCGCTGCATGAGACGTAACCCGCCTGAATGGATAGCCAGTTATTCTGCTTTTATAGGCCTTCAAACTGAATCTGAAGACATCTCCTGAAGGCACTGCCCAAAGAGCTTCGGCTGTGCACCGCGTTGGAGATATTCTCAATCAGAAAGAGAAACACATCGCACAAAACGATGGGCTCTGTTGCCCTGGGGTAGTGTGCCTGGAAACAGATGGGCAACTGAGCGTGAGAATGATAGCAGTATGGACTTTTTGGAGAAGTAAATACTTCCTGTCTGCACTGTTTCGATATTAGCGAAACAAACCGCTCTACTGGTCCCAACCATCCAGTGCATGAAAACGAAACTGGCAGAGGTGGAAAGTCCAGGAGTCAGAAAGTAGAAGTCCTGCCATGTGTTTCTTCCACCCATAAACTCAGCCAGCTGATTTCACTCATTAGTTCCACCTTGTGGCTCTCTGCATGGATCTGTGGGTTATTTTCAATCAGTAGCCAACTGAGGCCTTGGAAGCAAGGTTAGCCTTTGGGCGACATTGGCTCAGGCGGTAAGAGCAGGCGTCTGGTAGTCGGAGGGTTGCCGGTTCAATCCCGCCCTGGGTGTGTTGAAGTGTCCCTGAGCAAGACACCTAACCCCCCCAATTGCTCCTGACAAGCTGGTTGGTGCCTTGCATGGCAGCCAAGCACCGTTGGTGTGAGTGTACATGTGTACATGTGTGTGGGTGAATGCATCAATTGTACAGTGCTTTGGATGAAGGCGCTATATAAATGCAGACCATTTAGCCTTAAATTAGGCAATTAAGCACTGAGAGACGGCAATACCCAGCAGACACTGTGTCTTTCCAGGACTGCCATTCAAATCAAATCACTGCTCTAGATGCAGGAGATTAAATGCTCTCCACCTCCCCTAAACTCACGTCTTCAAGACACGGTAAACACAACACGGCAGACTGCTCGTTTAGCCCTGTGCCTCCCTGTCACTCCGACTGTGGGTTTGTCTCAGGACACTTGATTATAAGGGCTGTCAGTGTCATGAGCCTCAGTCTACGCTCATTAGCGTGGCTTGCAGTACTCATTTGCTGCATGAAACATAGTCCAGGTCAGTAAAGAATCCTTTACTTTACTGGCATTTAGCAGACACGCCCCATTCAGTGCAAACAAGTGCAAAGGTCAGGAAAATTGTAGTCTCAAGAAAGAGACTACTTCTGAACAATACCCTAGAAGTTATTTAAACAAAGGACAGAACTACTCAAATAAGCATTAAACTACATTCAATGAACAACACCCAATTCTGTGTTATGTCTCGTGGGGTAATGACAATTGTGGGGTTCCCATTTACCAAGAAGCAACATCTTTGCTCAGGCAGCCAATGAAGGCAGACTGTCTGCAGATGTTGGTCTTCAGGCCAAGGAGTCTGGTGGATGAATGCAAACCAATGTGATGGGTGTGGGATGTCTGCTGGTCCACACTCAGGCTGACCCGAGACCGTCTTTGAAATGAGCATCTGAGAACACACAGTGAGCAATTGCAGGTTCCCCTGTGACACACTCACTGGATTAGAAACCACACCACTCCTTCATCGTACTGATATATGCAATAAAAGGGCCTGCAGGTTTTAATTCAGTAACAGGGAACTAAGGGTAGACTACTGCAGTTAACCAATGAATATGTGTGGGCCTCTCTCACAGACACACAGTCCTCCATGAACCCTTTTCAGACATTCAGTAATCGGACATGCTACATGGTGCTAGCTCACATCCACTGTAGTGTGGGGGAGCGTATCCTTGCTGCCCAGCTGAACCTGCATATAGTCAAAACTTAGCATGGTGGGAATTCAGGGCAGCTAACCTGCATATAGTCAAAACTTAGCATGTTGGTAATTTAGGCCAGCTAATCTGCAAATAGTCAAAATTTAGCATGATGGTAATTCAGGACGGCTAACCTGCAGATAGTCAAAACTTAGCATGATGGTAATTTAGGGCAGCTAACCTGCAGATAGTCAAAACTTAGCATGATGGCCATGTAGGGCAGCTGACCTGCAGATAGTCAAAACCTAGCTTGATGGTAATTCAGGGTGGCTAACCTGCAGATAGTCAAAACTTAGCATGATGGTCATTTAAGGCAGCTAACCTGCAGATAGTCCAAAATTTAGCATGATGGTCATTTAGGGCAGCTAAGCTACAGATAGCCCAAACTTAGCATGATGGTCATTTAGGGCAGCTAAGCTACAGATAGCCCAAACTTAGCATGATGGTCACTTA